>NW_017306990.1:840856-846294 GCF_000935625.1 Nanorana parkeri
TGTAATCCTGCCAACGCACACCTGTTTCACCTATACAGTTTTATACTAATAAATTAGCAATGAAATGTAATATTTAACTTGCCTAAAGAAATAACTGCATGCCTTGTATAGCAGTCATGTATACAGCTTCCACCAGTTCATCACAACCGAAGAACATCACATCTGCACGGATGTATTTTTGGCCAATCAACAAAAATGAATTACTTGAAAGCTCTTCCGTCATTCGGTACTGCTCCCTTATACTATAATAGGTTGTGAGCTCTTCCCCCTACTTTTACCCCTCCATTAAAACATAATAGATTGTGATCTCTTCCCCGATTCTGTACCCCTCTGTTATACTCAAATTGTGAATTCTTCTTCCATTTTGTACTCCTCCCTTTTGCGGTAGGAAATTGTTAGCTCTTCCCCATTTTTAACACTCCCTTGCACCATAATGGATTGTTAGTAACTTAATGCCCCCAACTAATCTTCAGTCTTATGAACAGTACATTATGGATTTTAAGATTGATTATTTAATTAAAAACAACCTCACTAGAGTGCCCTAAATGTACTACTATTATTAGACATGCTTTGTTCAAAATTAAGAAATAAAATGGTGTCAGGAAAGATTTTGTTCTTGTGTAGATAGACTCGGTTTGCTTCCGCCAAGTACATAAAAGGTGCACCTTTTATAAAAGGCGATGTAACTTAAGCTGGCGTGCCATTTGAGGCTGGCACAGTGGTTAAATGGATTGGAACTGTAAGCTGTGGTAGGCAACATATGCAAAGAAGTAGGGTCAATCTGGTAAGTAGTAAATCCAAAAGAGCACTTGTTTAATAGTTGGTGTACCTTCTCTGTAAATGAATGTAATAGTATACATCCTAAAAGTGGCATTGAGTACCTGGAGCTAATTCTTCACAGTGAATAGTGGCAAGCCTAAAGGTGCCCATACACTGCACGATTCTCGTACGAGAATCGCGGGAAATTGCGTGGTCGTACAAGAATCGTGCAGTGTATGGAAGGCGTGCAACCGTTTCTAATGTACGGTCGCACGACTTTTGTATTTCGAGCAGGTTGGAAAACCAGCCGAGAATCGTACGATTTTCGGCTGGTTTTTAACATGATCGAGAGACAACTGCCGAACGTGCAGTGCAGAAAAACCACACATAGGCTTTCACCTGTTGTGGAAGCCTATGTCTCCAGGTGGCACCAATCACCAGAGCAGGAACAGAAGGGAGATCAATTGAGTGTGAACAGCAGTGGAAACCTAGAAGGGGCTGAAACCCTTCTCCATGCTGTGCAAAAAGAAAAGGTTTTGGTTGTAGTATAAATTTATTTGCACTGTTAAAGAAAAGATTTCTTGGTGGTTAATTAAGGCTCATTTCTATCATTCCCATGTATTAACTGTGTTGATCCTCTATGTTTTGATATATAATAATGTCCTTGTTAAGGATTGTAGGAAATCTCTATAAAATTAGAATACATTTATCCAAGGGAACGGTAATAAATACACAAAACCTTTAATTTGGAGGGCACATGATTTAAAATAGTTCTCATTTAACTGCTATCAGCCAAAAGCATGTCATATAATTAATATAAGGAATCTTTCACTATTCTTGGCAAATAGTCTTAGAAAATGGCATTTATAGAGAAAAACAGCTCAGTTAATTAAGAACATCCTCTGCTTCCGCCACCCTCCAAAAAGCTGCAGCCATAAATCACAGATAAAAGGTAAACACAGCATTCTTCAATTTTAGCATCCACTGCAGAACAATTATTGAATTCTACTTTATCCAATTAGCACACTGCAGCTGATTTTCTTTTTCTTTTAATGCCAGATGTGTGTATAACATGGCTAATAATGAAAGAGAAATCATAGTAACTCATTGCTAGCTCTTAATATGTCTTAGAACAAAAATTTAGTTGTTCTTCACTGACCTGGAAACATGCTCACTGATGATCATGAAACAAGTGTAAAATGTATGCTTAAAAATGAGACTGAGGTCCATATTTAAAAAGCAGTGAAATTGAATTTCACCTAACATTTACTGCAAGTAAATAAATCACCCGATATTTAAAAATACATACACCAGAAAGATTCACCTGCTGTGAATGTGCGGTGGCTTTTGCATTGAATGTTTTGGTCATATTGTCTGCTTTTTTAAATATACCTACAGGTACAGGTACATGGGAAATTATAGCACAGGCACATGTGCAAACCTCTTCACCATCTGTGTAGGCTAGATAACAGTTTGTTGCACACATAAAGAAATAAGAAATACAAATAGAAAAACAACATCTTAGGTCCTGGCATGGATATTACCATTAGGTTACTTTCTTCATGGACTAGTTTTCTTACAATTAATAGAATTCCAGAGACCTTTTTACTCACCATAGCATCACACTCTCACTTAACCAACATGAATTCAAATCATTTACTTTTTGAACAATGACTGCTGATAGATTTGGGATGATTTGCTTAAAGAGTACATTTTTTATCTAGTTAAACTTTGACATATGTTCAGAGGAATACAAAAAAATAGAAATGTCAAAATTGTACATGGCTGGTTGTTTTAAGTGTATACATTGTCAAGTGAAGAAAATGCAATCCTTTAAAAAGCAAACCCTAGAGAGTAGCTAGCCTAATTTTTTTGTTTTTGTTTTTTATTTTTGTAGGAGTAACCAACTTAATTTTCTGAGAAGACACTGTTTGGTAAAAAAACAAACACTTAGAGGATGATTTATAAATCATCTGCCCAGTCACACGTTGGGCAAATGCTGTTCAAATCTGCTCTGGACAAAACTTAGTGATATCAAACTCTGTTCAGAATGGTTGGGGTAGGAACTATAATAACGCCTTATTTGCAAAGAGCAGATTGGCAAATTAGACAAATATGAAGGCTTAGAGACTTATGTTGCTTTCAATCACATTGTTTGTTTTTTCTATTGTCTTTGATAGGTGCAGAAAGGATATGTTTGCCTACAAAGATTCACACAGTCCAGGAATCCGGGCAATGAGGATCTACAAAGTGCATTGATTTGAAGTTGAGAAGGTAAATCTACAGGCACAAATTCCAGAGAATTTAAAATTTCCTTTTCATTAAAAATCTCATTAGTTTGATGGATTGATTCACTCATCTCTAACTACAAGATTCTATCTGCTTTTAACCAAGATCAAAAAGTGCTATTTCTTGCTACTTAAACTATGATTCGAAAAAGTGCTTGGACTGGTATGGAGCTATCCTAACTTGGCACATAGTTGTTTCTAAGTACCAAAGAGTAAAATCAGGTTCAGAAGAATCCTGGTCACCTCTGGTCCTCTCCAGCATGTTTCTGGCTTCAGCAATGTAGAACATTGTATAGTATTGATTTTTCTGGGCTGTAAATAGATACAACATACTACAAATATATCTGTGGTAGCACACTAAATGAAGTGGTTTTGTATTAATGAAAAAAAAAAACATGCATTTTAAACCACTGCTGACCAGGTGTTTACATTCCTTTCGGGCCAGGCCATTTTTCAGTATGTAGCGCTGCTGTACTTTGACTGACATTTATTCTGCCATGCAATGCTGTACTGAAATTAAGTGTATACCTTTTTTTGGGGACAGATAGAGCTTTCTTTTGGTGGTATTTAATCATCACTAGGGTTTTAATTTTTTACTATATTAAGGAAAAATTACTGAAAATTTTGAAAAAAAGGTGTTTTTTTTTTAACATTATGTTATAATACATTTATTCTTACCCAATTGTTTGGTAAAATATAAAAGACGGGGTCGGGTAAATAGACACCAAACGTGTCAAGTTTTAAAATTGAGCGCACCCGCGAAATCGCAAAAAACTATCATACCCAAAATTGACCATAGGTGACGCATTAAAAGCTTTTACCGCTCATCAGTTTAGTGTTATCAGTGATTAATGGCCCTAGAATTATTGCTTTCACGTTTCGATATATTTTCACGGCGATATGTAACATGTGGGGCGTAATGGGCGCGATCGTCGTTTTTGCATGTATGCGCCCCCGAGTATGTTTGCACTCGTGTGTGTATGGGTGGGGACTTTTTTTTTTAATGTTGTGGTTTTTTTAATTCTTTTTCATGTGTGACTAGAATTTCTTTTTGCAACTTTGATTTTGTTTCCTATTTTTTTTCAATTAACTTTATTGTTATCACATAGGGGCTAAGAAACCCCCCTATGTGATAGCGAAGATATGTGACAGGTCCTCTTTATGGAGACATCAGGGGTCTCCAAGACCCCTAAAGTCACCTAGGACCCCCCAAAGAAGCTGATGAAGCAGAGGTCTGCTTCATCAGCTTCTCTTCAGCTTCTTAAGCTAAAGAGTGAAACAAGAATGTGGAAGTGATGTAATATACATCACTTCTGCATTCTGACACCAGAGAGGGGACCGGAGGGAGATTGTGTACCAATCTCCCTCTGATCCCCTGTCAGAGAGCCCAGGATTGGCGGGGAGTGGGGGCCACGGATAGGGGGGGGGGCGCTCCGATTGGCACCCCATACACACGATCTGCCGGCTTTAAAGTTCACTTGTATGTAAACAGGCATTAATGCCTGTTTTTAAATTTTGGTCGAGTGGACGGCCGTTTTTTTCATAACGGCCGGCCGGGGGGCAGTTAAACTAAAACTAGCGCAAGAATCCGAATACAGCTTTAAATCTAGCTTCTTGTAATCCTCCATACAGCAGAACGCTCACTAGGAAATGGAAGATCTGCTTTAGGAGGCAACCAGAGCTCTATTCCTTTGCACATTACTGTCAGTAACATGCTTACAGGACAGCAGCACACAAGAATGACCTCATTAATGTACTTCTGATGCTTCATTATCCACTTAGTGAGCTGGGGTGATTTCTGTATTGTCTAAATGCAGTAGTCAATAATCTCTGACCTGGCTATGCTGTCTGGTTGGGATGTCTGGATCACAGGGCTTTCTGAACAGAATGACAAATCTTTTGGCAGTTAAAACAGTTCATATATATGTATTCCATTTGTCTATCTATCTGTTTGCTTGACATTAGCTTAATTTAACCTCCCTGGCGGTATTCCCGAGTCTGGCTGGGCGTGAATTTTCAATGCTAGGAGCGGTAAACCCCGAGCCAGACTCGGGGCTGCAGAGAAAACTGACACTCGCCTTGTCCCTGCGATCCCGCGGCGTCCTCTGCTGTACGCGGCTCGAAAATGAAACTAAAAGCCGACATCTGACTTTTAGTTTCGTTTTCGAGCATCACTGCCGGCGGGAAATTTAAAAGTGAAAAGTTGTAATGTACACAGAATACACACAATACAATGTAATCTGCTATGATTACACTTATGTATCAAACTATTTCACTTCAATTTTGTCCCTAGAGCTTTGTCCAGTGCCCTGCCTGACACTTTTTCACAATTATAAGAAATTATAATATAATAAATAATTATAGAAAATTATAATAAAATAATTTTAAAAA
>NW_017306990.1:846642-848656 GCF_000935625.1 Nanorana parkeri
TATTATAATTTTTTATAATTATTTATAATTATTTAATATATCATAATTTCTTATAATTATTTATAATTTATTATATTATAATTTTTTAATTTCATGTTTCAAACTTTATCATACCTGGGATGTCTACTGGACTCTTGTTTGGACAGATTTAGGTGAGTTATTCCTAGGATTTACTAAGAACTACAGGCCTACAATGTAAAACAACATATTTGCTTGAAAAACAATGTACCGCTTTTGGTACCTAAAATCCTGAATAATCATACCGCCATGGAGGTTAATAGATAGCAGGCCAATTTATTTTCCTGGCTGTCTTTTATATTTTGTATATAGTATCAAATGATTCCCAATTACACTTTAGGACTCTTTTTCTCTTTGTTTTTCATTGTTTTTTTCTCCGTTAATATGTGTAATACAAACTCACAATTACTTCTCATTGAACGTTGTAACTTTGTGCTGCCGAAAGGAAACACTGATTTTTGTCATAATGTGTATATGAGAAATATAACACAAAGAAATCCATGTCAAAATATAATATGACAGCAAATCATTTTGCGAATTGCACTAAATTATATGGGGGTGTGATTATATATGTCACTCATCATTCAGTACCTTAAGATATGTTCCTATTTGATTACTTCAGTAAAAAAGCAACCCTTACCTGCATTCTAATCTCAGTTTGAGTTCATAAGGGAAAGAAAATGATCGAAACATACCGGCAGACATCATATCAGTGCCGCCTTATTTGTTGTTCTAACATCATATTTATTTATGGGTTTTTGTTTTCCCACTCTCAGCTTTCACTGGTTTCATGAGCAGGAATAGCTTTGAATGCACTGACATGTTAATACAACCTGTTTGTACTTCTCTCTTTTTGCCTGCCTTTATACTGATCCAAAGGGAAGGCAATGAAAAAAACAATGTGTATGATGACAATGATGTATCTACAGCTGTACCTAGTAGAGGTTATCTCTACTACCCACACCCAAATGTGGATCAAGACACTTATCTCTCCAGAATTATGTTACAAAGTCTGTAGAAACAGTAATTTCTATTCTGTAAATTAAATTAACATGCCTTATCTAGTGTCAGGTAGGTGATGACTTCATGCCCCCTTTAGAATATATTTTCACTCCTGTGAAGAATGTCTGTAATAAAAAAGGGTGGTATAACCTACAAGTGGCAGTCAACTTACTTAGGGGTCTATTCACGAAGCTGCAGAGGGCAGCCGAGTGAATGAGCGATCTGAAGTGAAGTGAGCCGAACACTGTTCGGCTATTCACTTCAGGCTGGTACGGCTAATTTCAGCCGTACATCGCCTGAAATCAGCCGTACATCGGCTTGCATCATGTGGCTTCGGGTCGGCCGAACATGCTCAGCATGTTCAGCCGACCCGAAGTGCAGAAGGAGTTCGACTCAGCCGATCCAACATCTGGATCGGCTGAGCCGAACCTCCTGCAGGCTACTCACTGCTGTTCGGGCTATTCTTAAAGATCCCGAACAGCAGTGAGTGAATAGCCGAATGCCGCATAGCCGAATCCCTCAGAGGTACCGAGCAGAACAGAAAAATAGTTTAAAAAGTTACAAAAAAGTAAATAGCAAACGATTGTGCGGAGCTAACAGTGACAGCTAGCTCCGCCCAATAGTTTCCTATTGTCCGGCGGCTCTGCTGCTGTCAAAACAAAAAAGAAAAAAAAACTCTCCCGAGTGCTCTGGGAGCCTCCCGCTCCCGGCCGCCAAGGAGAGAAGCACTGATGTGTCTTTTTTTTTCTTTATTCTGACACGATCGATGTCAGAATAGAAAAAAAAAAGAAATTTTCCAATTGAAAAGCATTGGGACATTACTATTGGCTATTTCAATTTGCAATAGCCAATAGTAAACTAGCATTGTACCCGCCCTCTGCTGATGGACCTGATGGGGAACTGCAGCAGAGGGCGGGTACAATGCTAGTTTACTATTGGCTATTGCAAATTGAAATAGCCAATAGTAATGTCCCAATGCTTTTCAATGGGAAAA
>NW_017306990.1:853816-866182 GCF_000935625.1 Nanorana parkeri
ACTAGCATTGTACCCGCCCTCTGCTGATGGACCTGATGGGGAACTGCAGCAGAGGGCGGGTACAATGCTAGTTTACTATTGGCAATTGCAAATTGAAATAGCCAATAGTAATGTCCCAATGCTTTTCAATGGGAACATTTATTTATTTATTTATTTTTCTATTCTGACAATGATCGTGTCAGAATAATAAAAAAAAAGGACACAGCAGTGTTTCTCTCCTTGGCGGCCGGGAGCAGGAGACTCCCGGGGCGCCAGGGAGCGTTAGCTGTTTGGAGATCAGTGTCCCTGGTTAGCAGGTAACCAGGGACGCTGATCTCACTGCAAGTGGCCGGAGCCAGCCGTAAGATCGCGGCTGGCTCCGCCCAGCTGTCAGAAGCAGGCTGTCGGCCAGCTTCGGCTTTCAGCACGGCTCAGGTGAGCCGATGCATATGCATATGCGTTCGGCTCGGCCGAGCCGCTCGGACATGATCGGGAGCTGTATGGGCTATTGTGAATAGCCCGTACAGCACCCCTTCGGTTCTACTGAACCGAAGGGGTCCTGGGGCCGAAGGATCGGCCGAAGCTACGGCTAGATCCTTCGGCAGCTTCGTGAATAGACCCCTTAGTTGCCTCAAGTATAGCGTCTGACATCAACAAAGGGCCTACAGGAGATGGTCAGACAATGTGAACATACAATAGGAGTTGTTGGAGACATGTTTCAAGAGACAACTATGGATTGGGGACATGTTTTATGAGACAGTCATAGACTGGAGACACATTGAGACTGGATGAGATCATTAATATTAGTGTCCCTTTAAAAATCAAAGCTTCCACATTTGTGCTCCGCTTCCACATTTGTGCTCCCTACAGTCCCCTTAAAAAATTCTAGTATGAAATGTAACATTTCTCTCAGCATTCACAAGATATTGTGGAAAAACAAACCAAACAATTTACCTACTAGAAGCCATTTTAAAGAATATTTTTCTTCATTGACTTGAGTATACATTAAAACACAGACTAATATCTTCAAGGGCAATGAGAGCTGCACAATAGGTGCAAAAAGTCTGCATGTGGCCCCTTGGCCTCACATTGGACACCAGAGACTTAAACTAAAGGCCATGCATGCCTTGTGCTACTTCATCTAATTAGACTTTAAATCTAATGGTGATGAGCAAATATCACCACCACACATACCCATCAAGAAACATTGTTGTAAGAAATGTTGGAAATGGAACAGATGCAGAGGCTGCTATACAGTATCTATTGTTACCAATGTAAAGCTAAAAAATTGAGGTGATAATGCACCAGTAACTCCATAGTTCTGCTGGGATGTATAAATGTTCGGAGCAGCATTGGAAATTATGATGCTCTTGCTTCCATCATGGAATGCCATGTAAAGGCATTTTCCCACCTGTACACAGGGCAGAGCATTTACACAACAGCCCCAGAGTATCAGAATGGGGCTAAAAGGTGGCTCTTAATTTAAAGTACCTCAGATTACAATTTTTCTCAGTATTACCAACTGATTCAATAAAAATTTGCAAATTAGGTAGAAAATCTGAAATGCAGTAATCTTTAGAAAGCAGACATTCGTTCTGTCCTGGTCTAACTTTAGCAGAGGGAATTTTGATTGGTTGTGATGGACTGCAGCACTTAAAAATTAGCACTCTTTGTTGGATGTCTATAAAAGTTTGCAAAAATCAAAGAATTAATATTCACTGGCATCAATGTCACTCCAGTTAAGCATAACTAAGATTTCCCTGTTGTTTAAATAGTGGTGGTTGATAATAAGCAGGCAGTAGAAGCTATAAAGCCCAGAAATGGTTTATCAGACCATATTTCCATCCTTGCTGAATCTTAACCATTGTGTGAAAGCTCTTTTCAATGGTAATCTTTTCTCATGATGATGTAAACATTTTCCAGGCCATTTGTTGCTTTTGACAAAGCTAATATGTATGGTTAGAAAATAACAGTAATTGTAAACAACAAAAAGACAGTAAACTTCAAACCTTTGCATTTTTTCTTGATCCATTTTTCATTGAAATCAATAGAGATGCATGTGCACATGTGTTTAGATGTACGTCAATGCACACCATGATGCATGTAAACGTAATGTGGCAAGCATTACCATACATTGATGTGCAATGTATTGTGCATTGACATTCAATGAAAAGTCCCCTGCAAAAAAACAATAGAAACATGCAACAATGCAGGTGAACGCAAGTTGATGCATCCATTTCAATGGGAAATGCACCAGGGAAAAACACATAGGTGTAAATCCAGCCTTAACCTTTTGAAATATCCGCAGCTTATGTCCACTAAAATAATTTTTGCTATTGTTTTCAGACACTTTTTCATTGACAGTGAGGCAACTGCCTTTGCTTGAACCATCCATGACTCACTGAAATCCTCTGGACAACTTGGCGGACATAAAGTAGATGTACTGCCCTTGCACAGTAGTGCACACTTTTGTTCCCATTAGCACCAGATCATATTTAACCAGCTGGAAAATCCTATTTGGAAGTCATAAACATTTGTTATTTTAAATGAAGGAGGGGATGCCCAAAGCAAAACTCCACTTTCATTTTTCTTTAGGAAAAAAAAACCCTGTTAAAAAGTAAAGGTTTGTTAAGCACTACTCATCCTCTCCATGTTGCAGCATTATCCACTGCATCCAGGTTGCCATTCCTTTTCAAGGTTTAGTGCCAGCCATTCAAAGTTTTCCTTTGAGCCCAATGTGCCAGCATTACACCCTGGACTTGTGTCATTACACAGCCTGGGATCATAGTACAATGCTGCATAGACTAGGAGATGTGAATGCCCTTCTATGCAGCTGTGAAGACCACCCACCAATGACACTGGAGGAGAAGAAGGACCCTGCTTGACAACTGGAATGAAATTGTATCTAAACCCAAAAACAAACATTTCATGTTTTTCCCATTATTTTCACCTGGTGATCTAGCCAGTAACAGGAGATGTATATGGAGTTGACTAGAAACTGAATCTGAACTACAGGTAATACTTCTTAAGTAGCTGCAGCCACAGTTTTTTTTTCTTTTGTGATAAAGGTTTTACATCAATAAATAAAAGCTGACCATGACTAGTGTTAAATGATTTATCTCAACCATAAATCTGACAGGATAGATGGGATGTCTGCTGGTATCTAAAGGTGTCCATACACTGTTTGAATTTCGGCTGGTTTTTGATGAACTAGACGAAATTCGCACAGTGTGTGGTGCTGTCGGTACCCTTTCGATCGGCATCCCTCAATCAGCTGATCAAAGGAGCCAGTTGGAAAATCTTTGATTGATCAGAGTTGGCAGCCAATGAACTGCCCGCTCTGGTCAGGTATTCTGCAGGTGCCAGCAGCATCTGTCAGAATACAATGTAAATGGCAGGATTCCTCAATCGATACGCTGTTAGTGTTGATGGATAAATCGTGTCTATTTAAGATAGCTAGATCTAAAAATAGATAGGTGTATGGCCAGCCTAAGCTGGACAGGTTAGTTTGTAAAAGGAAGTTGACAAATAACAGACGTACTGGGCGGAAAACCTGGTGAAAATAAAGGAAAAAGAGCAAGAAAAAAAAAATTATGTGGCCACATTTAAGAATTGGTAAGCTGCAATATGTTACATTTTTGCTTTTGGTTTCAATATGCTTTAAGTTTTGTGAATTTTATGCTTTGCAAAAAGGACCTGTCATAAACATAGCTGCTATCTTTGATTCTGGTCCAACCATGGTGGATATTTATCAGACTGTCCCTACACACATATCGGAAACAAAAAATCATTGGCTCTTAGACCTAATAAGGTCTGCAATTAACCCATAGGGAGTAGTTGTAAACATAGTCTGGAGGTTGTCATAAGGTGTCTTGGGTAGTTTGGAGTGTTTCTTAACTCATTTTTACCCAGAGGCCATTGGCGCCTAGATGACAAGGCCACATTTAGCAGCTTCAATGTGCACTGATTAACGTGACAATACCTGTGTGAGTCCTTTTTTTGCCTAAATAATGTAAAAAAAATTTGAAGGCGATAAAAGGCATTTACTTGGTAGGCTGTTATTAAACACGTTCTTCATTTTCTTTATTATAAGCTGACAAATGAACAAAAATTTGAAAATATGAAATTTTGGCTATTTTTCACATAACTGTTTTAATCAGAATTGTGTTTGAATTATTATTATTTTTAAACAATAACTATTTCTATCATACTTTATCTCTCTCTCTTGAAGAAATCATTCAGAGAGAGAGAGAGAGAGATAAAGTGCCATCTGCAGGGTAGAGAGGCTATTTGTAAACAAGCCTCAAACACACATGCAATTACCATTATTGGTTGTTATAATGATCACATGTTTGAACACCATGCTGATTGGTTGCCTATCATTAGTCAAAGACCTGAAGCTGCCAGTAGAAGCATGGCCTGTAAATTTACAGTGCATGCACTGCACCAACACAGAGTGACATTCCCTCAACACAGTCAACTGTGCCTGAGAGTGTTAATATACATATTGCAGTTGTGAAATTGGTAACTGATCAAAGGACCATTAAAAGAGAGGTCTTCATATGCCTTCATGCAAATACAGAATGGCGTATGTAGTTTATGATATCACACAATTATTTCATCCTGTGTGTGGTCCTGGAGATTTAGAGGCATTGTATGTTACTAAGAAGAGCAAATTAGTTTTCTTTAAATTAGAATTCCAGAGTGAACCCTATATGAAAATTGAATTTTATGCTATATATCGATGATGATAATTGTATTTATTATATAAAGCTTTTATCAGCAACTGGTGTCCAAATGTATTGTTCTATAAACAGTTTTGTCTTTGTTATCTATTTTCTGTGCAACCTATGTCTTGTACATACCACAAATTATAAAAATTGCATTTATTGTGTATAACAGATATCTGGGTTAGGCATTTCCTGGCCTTTAATAATAATGCTTTAGAAGAAGCTTTAAACGAATAACTTATTAATGGCTCTGAGTTTATGGTTTTATTGTCAAGGCTCCAAAAACTGTCCAAGTGGAAAAGTAATCAGGAATTGATGTTTACTTCAATAAAAGCTGCATGTCTGAATATAATGACCTCTGATAGACAGTACACACGCACTTTACCCAGTCAATGGCTTTTACTCTCTTTAATGACAGATACTATGAAAATTCACACAGCGATTCGACTCAGCATGGAAGAAATTGCTCTCCCCAAATACCCCACTAACATTTTTAATTTACATTTGTTTCACTGGCAAAAAAACAAAAAAGTTTAAATTCACAAATTGTAGTTGAAAAGTGTGGAGTGTGGATAAGTGTGGATAAGCCGCTGTCAGCCGCTGTAGTAATGACATTTTTAGAAGGCGTTTTTTTGTCTATAGCTTTTTTTTTAAATGTTAATCTAGTTTACCTGAGTTAGTCACATTTATATATTATACCTGTTATCATATTACTAACCATCATAATTGTGCTAGAATCAGTTACCTTGTTAAAATAGTTAACTTTTCCAACTAATAAAAATAGGATTTATAAAAACTGGGGTCATTAATTGTATTACTTCCACAGTGTGCAGGACCCTGATATACCTGCCCAATGCTTTACTGGTCAAGGCATGAGTAAGATGTTCCCAGACTACAAAAAATTGGTACCTTGAGCAGCAGAATGCTTCTAAAAACGGTCTAGACAGTTAGGGTTCAGCACAGTGTTTATAACAGCCTTTATCATGGTGTTTATAATAGCCCTTTTCAACTTTTTAACCAGAGAAACCCTTGTAATAATTTTTTAGGTCACATAGAACTCATGCATAAAATATATGCATCGTGATCAGTCAAATATAGACATAACATTCCAATAATCATTGTCATTTGAGTACAAAAGAAATATTTATTTGTGTGTAGTGCCCACCACTGAAGGAGCTGCTGGATACACCGGTCCCTCCTAGCCTGTCTATGGTTTACTGTTGTATTGCGGCCCCAAAAGCACTTATCGTCTCTCAACTGGTGACCGATAAAACTGATGTCCACACAGAAGATATGATGCTGATGAACTTTTTATGGAGGAACTAGCAATGAGAGGGTTAGGGCACAGGACATCCAGGGTGTAAAAGACTAAAGAAAATGATAAAACAGAGTACTTGCAGCCTTCACAGTTAGAGGACTTTTAAGTCTATTGTGGTAATTTGTGTCTTGAGCTCCTGACTGTGTAGTACTTGATATAATAGTTACTAGTCCATTTTATAATACATCTACATGCTGCCGTAGAGGATCACTTCTCAGCTTCACTCACTAGGCCTCAGACCCAGGCCTTAGTCTGAGCATATGGCTTCCCTCCCCAGGCAGCAGGCCTTGAACTGTCACACTCCACACCATCCTTCCCCCATGTAGAAGGCCCGAGGGAGATACACTCATAAGATGAGCCACAATTATTTATGTCCTCCCCAGCATGCACCACTGGTCATGAACCTCCCAGTGATTGGCTAGGGAGACACGCATATTCATAAAGCACAATCATTGGTTGTTCTGCTCTCTTGCAAGGTCACTCTCACCCACAGGCTGATACAACCAATAACAGAGAGCTTAGGAGACACCAAATGTGCACAGCCCATCAAATCATGATCAGACTGACTACAGTCTGACAGCTCTAAATTTGAATAGTTTCATCTCATAGTTCTAGCCGACCTGTGACAATGAGACTGTCACAGGTTGGCTCAGTAGATCGGGAAGTGAGCGAACACATACCGGTGTTAGCTCACTTCTTGATCCTGTCACAGCTCTCTGCCATGACAGGGGAGGGGCTGGATTCCCCCCTCCCCTGTCCGATCCTCCAGCGCTGACTGGCGGAACCGATGGGGAGGGGGCGGGTACAGCTGGCTCTGCCTCTAGATAGGCAGAGCCAGCTGTCACTCACGCAGCTGAGCATATCCAGACATAGTTGTCAGGATCCGCTTTAGCTGCGGCGTCTCAGTATACCGCGAGCTGTAGCTCGTGGTATACTGAGCTTAGGGTGATGGGAGGACGCTAGTTTGTGTCCTCCCATTACCCTAAGGAGAACTATGGGGAAAAGCCCAAACCCCATAATTCTCCTTTAAGGCAGGATGGCCACACGTGGAAACTTTTTAGCCTACTCGTTTACATTGCCCACGTCCCCCCAGAAAGGCCTCCTCTATCCCTAAATCACAGAACAGGTTTAACTAAATGAATACAACTCTACAGTCCCTGAAGGCAGAGACAGACTAAGATCAAATAGCAGATTTACCCAACACCTTCATGTTTTAAAACCCCATTTGGGGTTTGATTTTTTACAATCTTTGTGAATCTACAACTTCCAGTGTGGCCATTCATAAACTGGCATGGCAGGCTGGAACTTGCAGTTTCACTTAGACCAAATATCAATGTATCTAGTGATGTGTTTGTTTAGAAGGAGTTTACTTTTCACACTGTAACCCTGTGCCAAGTTGTTGGATTTAAATGTTATCTCTAGTTCTCTTTGTTCATGCTCCTGGCCACAAACCCCTCTCCTAGTCATCAAGGCACATTACAGCCCTATAGACTTCTATGGGGCTCATCTATGGGGAGCTGAAAGTAGACAGGTCCCAAAGACTTATTGATTGTTAACTATCATTTGTTAAAGAAGTACTTCCCCTAATCATTTCTAAATAAAAATATTCAGTCTGGGCATAGAACAAAAACATGCAACTATCTGTTCAATAAATACAAAATTAAAATAAATTATAGTTGGTGGGTCTGACTAGTGGTGACCTGAAAGGAAACTGTAAAAGGTTTATACATTTTCAAACTTTTGTTTCCTTTTCAGCACTTATGGAGTCTACATTTTTTGTCAGTTAAGCAATAGAGGGGCCGGGGAGGGGGGCACCATTGATGGCCTGTGCTTAGGGCATCAGTTGCCCTTAGTCCAGTCCTGTTGATGATAATTACATTTTATTTTTTGTCTGCAACCTGTTGAGCTGTGTTGGGGAATTTATTATTAACTCCCACGTTCCCTGTTGTGTTTATTTGCTATAGATAGACAACTAACATCACCTGAATATTAACACTTATTGGATTATTGTAACCACAGTCTAAATGTTCTGCCTGCAAAATGTCCCCCACTGAGATATGTGACTGACTTAATGACTGTATGGTAATGAGGAGGATTATTGTAAGCCTCATGGGTTACCAATCAATTAACATGGTAACAAGCCGCAGCAAGCAGTCATCTAAAGCTATATTTAGAAAACTCTGCAATAGCTTTTACTTTGTCACATACTGGTAGTGATCCATCTAAAATCTCTGCAGAGATTCGTGATATACAAATGTTTAAAAGCCAGCATATATATTAAGGACATCATTTCACGAAAATAAATATGGTAGATTTGGAATAAAAAAGGCAGATGAGTCAAATCATCTGACTGTTTCACATAGTCGCATTATAGGGCATGCAGAGTTCTTCCCCCAACCATCCCAAGTGTATTATGTTAGAAATAACAAATCCTTCTCTTTGCTTAGCTGAATCATTATATAAGTAATAATCACACGTAGAAAAAAGGAAAACGTGCTAGCACTATTCTGGCCTAATATGCCGGATCACTTGAAATTTTTTTATGAAAGAATGTATATTTTGTATATATCATTTGGCGCAGTATTTGGTGAAATAAAGAAAGAAAAAGTTAGATATTAAGGTTGGCATTGCCTAAAAAGAAATAAAGTGCAGGTGGGTGGCAGCAATCTCTTTAGATGAAGTACCAAGCACTTTATGTTCAGTGAGAGATACTGGGAAGGTGGTAAGTCTACAGGATAATATATGTAAAATCATTAGTAGCTATTGAGTTTGGTGAAGCATGTTGCTATTTTCTAAATCTAGTTTGGATTGATAGGGTGTGTAAAACATTATTAATGATTAATTAGTGATTAATAATCAGCACAATTTCTGCAAATTCAACCCAGAGTTCAATCTCTTAAAACAAAATTCCATGTCAATTTCCAGAAAAGCTGAAATGTTTATAATTTGTCTGATCCACCAAGAAATGGTGAAAGGAGAAGCTACTTCCCCTTTAAAGGAGAACTATGGGGTCAGTGTTTTTCCCCATAGTTCTCCTTAGGGTAACGGGAGGACACAAACTAGCGTCCTCCCGTTACCCTAAGCTCAGTATACCGCGAGCTACAGCTCGCGGTATACTGAGATGCCGGAGCGGATCCCGACGTAGATGACGGGATCCGCCCAGCTGCGTGAGTGACAGCTGGCTCTGCCTATCTAGAGGCAGAGCCAGCTGTACCCGCCCCCTCCCCCGTTCGTTCCGCCAGTCAGCGCTGGCAGATCGGAGCAGGGAGAGGGGAATCCAGCCCCTCCCCCTGTCACAGCAGAGAGCCGTGACAGGATCGAGAGGTGAGCGAACCTGGTATGTGTTCGCTCACCTCCCGATCTACTGAGCCGACCTGTGACAGTCTCATTGTCACAGGTCGGCTAGAACTATGAGGTGAGTGGAAATCACTCATCTCATAGTTCTTCTTTAAAGGGACCATCAGGATTGGCAAAAGGAGAGTCAGTTTTACTAATAGTGCAAGCGACTGTGAGGTAGACATGCATTGTTTCAACTACAGCTAGACACATTATTTCGAACTATGTCTAGATGAGTAATTTCTGGGAAATCTCCTTCTGATGTCATAGGGCTGGACAGAGGGATTGAAGTACAATGTCCTGGTTAAGGTAAAATGTTGAAACTACCATCAGCAGGAAGGAGGCACTAGATCTTAATACTGCCTTGTCCTTGTGTAAGACCACAAACATTTTGATACAAGACAAAGACACCAGTTCAAAGACATACCTTGTAGATGGCAACAAGGGAAATAAACATTGTGAGTGAAAAGTGAAACATCCCTTATAAGTTCCAAGGGTGGTTCTTGAAGTGCCAAGAGAACCAAATTCCATTTCCACAGGCAGCCACATGAGAAACACCCTGCATAAATGCCTTAATCTAGGAATGAGTGACTTTGGAACAAGATTTCAAGCACCAAGATCTGACTCTTAATAATATTCAGAGACAATTGTTGATCCAGGTTGATCCTGATTATACAATTGTCAGGATTCATCACACAGCATATTTTCTGGAATTAAATACCTTCCCTTCCATTCCCTTCCATGTGCAATGGTTTATATTGTGGGGATCTCTTATTCAGGGATGCCCTTGCTCCTCAAGACATGGGCTTCATCAGCCATACTGTAAAGCCAGGGACTGTGAAGCAGATTAGTAAACTGATCCTGGGCAGGCCATTCCATATTTTTCTGAGCCAGTCCAGAGCAAAGCCAGATTCATCAACAAACTGGACAGGTGGGTGACATAAGCAGTGGGTGCTCTTGTGGCTTAGTGGGTAAAAATACAACTTAATATACCGTATGCCTTTTCTCCCCTAAAATTCCTTCCTCGTCTACTCTGAAGGGTTGAGATGGGTGGGCAGTTCAGTGATAGGACTAACCAAGGTAAAACCATGTGTCTCTTGTTATAAGTAGCAGTGGCAGAAAGGTGCAACCTTTTGCTAAATTGCAGGAAAAGAGTGTGGAGTGCTCGCTCACACACTCTAGAGACACAGTACTTATTTAATTTTTAACCCTTTAAAACTACAGCCATCTTTTGGCCAGCTTTCATCCAGAAAGATCCTGCGTACATTTTGATACCATGTGCATGAACCCTAACTAAGCAAAAAGCATTGCTCTTTGGCTAATATGGCTGTCCCCTTGGACAAACATGATAACAAACTTGTCAAAATACCATGTAAGGGTATCATCGCACAGGTGTGATCAGATATATCAGTTACAGACTGGACCTAAAACTTAGGGGTCTATTCACGAAGCTGCCGAAGGATCTGGCCGTAGCTTCGGCCGATTCTTCGGCTAGCTTCAGCTAGCTTCGGCCCCAGGACCCCTTCGGTTCAGTAGAACCGAAGGGGTGCTGTACAGGCTATTCACAATAGCCCGTACAGCTCCCGATCATGGCCAAGCGGCTCAGCCGAGCCGAACGCATATGAAAAAAAGCAATACAGTTTATTGAGAACACAATGCAGGTGAAAAACAACATATCTACATCAATCTATGCAGCACCAGCAAATACATTTGCATAGTGTGGAACTCCTACCTAACTATATACAAACTGAAGGTAGGAGCTAATCAGTACAGCCAGGCCAAGCAGAGGGACTACAAGGAGCAGCAGTTAATACAAACTGGGAATATAGCCAGAATCAGGGTCAGGTAGTAGTAGTAGTAGTAGTAGTAGTAGTAGTAGTAGTAGTAGTAGGGATAGCAGGTATTACAGCAGCATCAGTTGGTTGACAGGAAGCAGGTACAGCATCAGGATTACAGGTTTCCAGGATCAGCAAAAAGAGGGTATGGGCAATCAGGTAAAATGCTAAGCCAGTGAGGAGCTAAATTCCCTCCCTGCAACCAGTATCAGATGGAGGCTAATTGCTAGGAACAGCTGGCTGTTAGGAGACACCCACTAGTGGAAATTGGAACTACATGTTTCAGGTCCAAGTACTGCAGTGCCACCAGCAGGTGCTCTGGTTCCTGACAAAACTATAGGCACAAGCTTTATAGTAAATTAACAATGATGCGATTGTTACAGAAGCATATTCATTAAAGTTAACAGCTATAGGACATAGATTTGCAACAGGTCTGAATCATATGTTAAAATTTGAAATAGACTCCTTTAAACGTTATGGGAGAAACAAATATATTTGTTGCTTGGTAACCACAGAGTAGTAGCACTCTATCATATAATAAGGACTACTATAAAATGACCACAGCTAAATGCTCCAGCAGTGCTCCAGCTCTCCCGATTTCCCGGATGTTCTGCTTGCTTACGTTTTTTTAGGGTTTTTTTAGTTTTGGACAGAGTGGAGAGGAAATAGAACACTTGTCAGATTTTTTTTTTGCTGTCTGTGTCTCTATAAAAGGTGCCCATACACTTTTCAACCCTCGCAAGACTTTTGTCTTGTGAGGGTTGTAAAGTACTTAAAAAAACGTACGATCTGCCTATCTTGGACAGGCAGATCGTACTAGCGATCATCGCAAGCCCGCCCCCATCAGTACAAGGGCGTCTCCACCCTTTATCATGTTCATGATGAATTACAAAAGTAACCACAGGAAGTTTAAATAAGTCCAACAATAAGAAACACCTCATCAGATTAATTAAAACAATATTGTCGCCCTCATCAATCAAAATGTAACAAAATCATCATAACTTTAAATAAAAAATTCCACAATATTGTCCAATCCCATTGAGGAACCTGTAAAAAAACAATACACATCAGCATCTATTTTTCATAAAAAGATAAAAATCAAAATCCCTATTTAAACCGTCTGGATATAAGGCTGGGCACACACCTTACGATTATCGCATGATTATTT
>NW_017306991.1:0-1163 GCF_000935625.1 Nanorana parkeri
CACGCCCCCCTCGTCACCCGATCACCTGACCATCCTCCTCCTTGTGAGTGATCTGATCGACAAACGGTGCAAAGACAACTTTCACACCCTGTTTTATGGACAGGTCCACAGGCAATTAAAGGGAGAAAAACAATCAAATATTTGCATACCTTAGTGAATGTGATCGGCTTTTACTAAACTGATTTAAAGAAAAAAAACTGAAAGATAGATAGATAGATAGATAGATAGATACATAGATTAGAATTAGTTAGGTCCTTAACTTCTCCTATACACTAGACCATTACATTTGTGTTGTAACAGCTTATTGTCCAGATAGCTTCCTAAGCAATGAAATGCATATTCACCGAGCTTATAGGCATGTGAAAAACCATGTACACTATGCTGTCATTTTATAGAGTCTGCATATGTAGGAGTACTTATCAGTAGCATTTGAATTGTGTATGATGACTGGTTCTTAAGCATCTTGGCACGTACAATTCGCCGTATGATTAATTGCTGCTAACAAATTAAGTTTTGTTTATTTTACAAACCTTCTTTAGCTATAGCAGTGCACATTTGATACTGTTTTATTGTTATGCAGTATACACATTCAAAAATTATAATAGCAGTTACTTAAACCCAAAAATAGGCATGCAACGGCTTAGCTGGAGTGCGTTTGGATGCTGGAGTGAGCATAGCAAAACAATCCATTTGAATAAAGTCCACATATACTTTCCATAGCCTGTACAAGCACATTCCTGCACATCACTGATAAATGATAAATTTGGTCATATCCAGATTTACTTGTATAAGAGACATCAATGCTCGATCGTATGTACATATCTGTTCGGTAATCAGGCCAGATATGGAAAGTGCAAAAATAATTTAATCTTTTAAAAATGTGACAAAACTGAAATTGGATGGATGTTTGTGGATCACATGACCTGCTCTATGCCTTTTCCTCTACATTATTTTACTGTTGCAACATGGCATCAGCGTGCAGAGGATGCACTCATGCCTGAAGCATACAGATCAAAATGTAGAAGCTTTGGTTCAGGCCTAGCTTTTCTCTTCTTATAAACTGTATTTTAGTATCAGAGTGTAGGTAATTGTCAGTGGTGATGTGTAATAATGCCAACGTCAACTTTTAGTAAATATCCTTTATCTTCTAACATGGTATGCAT
>NW_017306991.1:1313-4892 GCF_000935625.1 Nanorana parkeri
GGTACGCCATAGGCAAAGCTTTTTTTTTTGACAGTTATCCAGTGCATGCTCACAAGCTGTGCCTGCAGATAGTTGCCACCATTATCAAGGAAGGGGAAGTTACTGGCAGGATCAACAGGTTTTTTAATAATAATCCAATGTATTAAAAGAAAAGGCATACAATTTATACAAATGTATTGTAGAGACTATTATTTTTTGGGGGAGTAAGGGTTTACAACAGCTTTCAATTCAACTTGCACATGCACATGGCTGCATAATTAATTTCTATGATAATGGAGCTATGGCTTGCAAATTCTTAGTATTCGAATTTGAATTATTATTATGAAGTATTTGAATTCTTAATTATTTACAGCAGGGGTTACATTAGACACATTTTGTTGTTATTAGTATGTATTTTTTATATAGCTTCATCATAATCCATACTGCCTTATAGATGGATTCATATAAACACATACATTGTGTAATATTGAAGAAATTAACAATATTTTTTTCATGGGGGGCTTGCCATAACTCTGCCAATATATATCAGAAGATGAGTGGATTGTTCCAGGCAGATTTGCCTCTGATACTGTCTGCTTCAATTTTTTTTTGAAGATTCTGTTTTTTAGTTTGCTAACCTATACATATTAATTAAAATTTAAATTTTCTAAAGTCAAGTACATGTTAGGGAAATTCTAACCAGTTGTGAGCTGTGAAGTAGAGGTTATAACCAGGGACTCACAGTTTGCAAGGCCTTGTTTCAGGAGTTTACTCACTTTGTATACAATTATACTATGGGGTCTATTCACGAAGCTGCCGAAGGATCTGGCCGTAGCTTCGGCCGATCCTTCGGCTAGCTTCGGCCCCAGGATCCAGATGTTGGATCGGCTGAGTCGAACTCCTTCTGCACTTTGGGTCGGCCGAACATGCTGAGCATGTTCGGCCGACCCGAAGCCACACGAAGCAAGCCAATGTACGGCTGAAATTAGCCGTACCAGCCTGAAGTGAATAGCTGAACAGTGTTCGGCTCGCTTCACTTCATCGGTCATTCACTTGGCTGCCCTCGGCAGCTTCGTGAATAGACCCCTATGTATTTTATCTTTATATACATTTTGACTTTTAAATGAACATTGGAAACAGTTGCTGCAACATATCCAGACTGTTTTGTTAGAGAGTCATACATTGAAGCATAGTAATGAATGCAGACTGGAACCAAATGTTTCACAAAGATGTTTGTGCAATATGCTGCATACTTCCATACCAAGCAGTTCATTTGAAGGAGGGAAATGTTTTGGTATAGCCCTTTTCTTGCTATTGTTTATCAATAATGCATTATAAAAATCCCTCATAAATATCAAAAAAGTATTAGGTTAGGTGTCATAAATAAAGGAATGATGCAGCTGTCTGATGTATTCACATCAGCAGATGTTTAGCTCTAGGAGATTCTCCAATATTTTGATGTTTAATAGTAAAGGGAACCCACTTTATATGTATGGCTCTCACTGGAGGGTACAGTTCACCAATCAAAAATATCCATAAAAAGAAGAGATGGAAGCAGGTTATCTAAGTTACAGAGAGTATTGGGACTTCTCTCAGCTTCTCCTTTGCTTCTTCATCTCTCAGCTCTGCTTTATGTACCCGCAGCTATCCAGAGGCCAGGAAAGGCAAAAATAAAATACCAAAAGTTTGCACACATTGTAAATACTGAAACTGAGGATAATAGAAGAAGATGGCATTAGATTTGAATTCTCACTTCACCTTTCTAAGTTACTTCTCTTTCATCCCTAATGCTCTGTCATTTTGCAGTTAGTAACTAGGGATAGGCTTGATGTTCAGGTCGAGCGGGAGTTCGACCACAGTTCAGGTGCAAGACTTTGCCCAATCTGGCCACAGTACTCTGTTAGAGCCATGATTGGGCAAAGTAATGATGACTTTGCCCAACCATGGCTCACCTGTCAGATGCTGCACAACTGTAAACAGTTGGGTGGAGCTAGCTACCTGTGACACCGCCTGCTCCACCCAATTGTTTATATTTTGTCGGCATCTGTCAAAATGCCATTCTGCGGCTGGAGTTCGTTGTGAGCGGACGGGTCGGCTGGCGTCGTTTTTAAAAATATTTATATTTATTTTTTATTTCGTCAAAATCTTCGTCGTTGTGGACAACACTGGATGTCATGATTGACCCTGGATTACGTCAGTGGATCCGTTTTTTTCTTTTAAAAAAAAACTTGTCTTTTGGTTTTGGTTTTCAATTAAGGGATTTTTTTCAAAAGTCTGGCCTCTTTTTTACAACTTTAATTTAACCCTTTAGTGAATGGGTACCCCTTACTCATTCGCAAGGGGGGGGGCTGCATGTTTAAGGGGAACCCCCAGGCATGATATTTAAAGGTTTTTTTCATTTGTATTGTTTCACTTTAAGCAATGTTGAAATCACTGCTCCTTTAAAAACTGTATTTTTTAAAAGTTTTTTTTTTTCATTGATACATGTCCCCCGGGGCAGTACACATATCCCCATACCTTTTTTTGTGGCCAATAACTTGCATACAAACCATCAAAATGGGGACAATTGATTTTCAAAGTTCTACCCCCGTAGACTTGAATTGAGTTTGAATTCAAACTTTTTCCATGTTCTAAAGTTCAAATTCGAACCGAACATGGGGGTGTTCGGCCCATCATTATTTGTAACTGCTTGTCTACAGAATGAAAATATTGAAAGTTAGGAAGGTATTTATGACCCTTCTAATAGTCATTTTGGCTAATTTACTAAATGAGGTGTGAATCCCCACACAATAAATTGTGTGAATATTCATGCAGTGTCTCTCTCTAACACACAACTCCCTACTCATCCGAGAGAAGACTTTTCTTATTCCCCAAGTAGAAAAAATGATGTGGTCAGTGCTTAACCCCTGCAGACTGCTACCACCAGCTTACCTCGCAAAATATAGTGGGCAGGTAAAGAACATCTATGAATATATATATATATATATATATTACACATTATTAAGATAATTTTAACTTTGCACCCAATGCCAATTAACTATACCGCAGAGTGATCTGCAGACCCTGTGGTTCCTAATTGGCATCACTTATTCAACATCCAGATCTAGAATAGATACCTGCTGACAAAGAATTGTGAAGGTATATGTAGTCTTCAGTGCGAAAGTGACTGTACACTACAGTCTCAGAGACTTCTTTTGACCTGGTTATTCAGAGTCCATATGTTCAGAGACTTTAACAAACTTGAAGTGACATTTTACACACAGCATGGGGCATTACAGTGCAATCTGCCATGTAAGAAATAAAAACAAACAATGCTGCTTTCACAAATTAGTATAAGCAGTGAACTAAGGGCACCCTTCTGACAATATGACAGTCTATTAGTGTATATAAAAAAGGATTTCCCTATGTAGGTGACTAACATCTGGTTCTGGTTATAGTAGCCTATTGGCAGCATGCGGGGGATGGCGCCATAATTACATTTGTACAAAAAGACTTGCTCTGATTAAAATGATTTTCAAAATCACTTTTATTAATTTGAAATGTCATATACTTGAAGTTAAAAATGCATACAAAATAATACATAGTTAGTCAGGCTGAAAA
>NW_017306991.1:6446-25054 GCF_000935625.1 Nanorana parkeri
TTCAGTGCGAAAGTGACTGTACACTACAGTCTCAGAGACTTCTTTTGACCTGGTTATTCAGAGTCCATATGTTCAGAGACTTTAACAAACTTGAAGTGACATTTTACACACAGCATGGGGCATTACAGTGCAATCTGCCATGTAAGAAATAAAAACAAACAATGCTGCTTTCACAAATTAGTATAAGCAGTGAACTAAGGGCACCCTTCTGACAATATGACAGTCTATTAGTGTATATAAAAAAGGATTTCCCTATGTAGGTGACTAACATCTGGTTCTGGTTATAGTAGCCTATTGGCAGCATGCGGGGGATGGCGCCATAATTACATTTGTACAAAAAGACTTGCTCTGATTAAAATGATTTTCAAAATCACTTTTATTAATTTGAAATGTCATATACTTGAAGTTAAAAATGCATACAAAATAATACATAGTTAGTCAGGCTGAAAATCAGCACAAAGTTCATCAAATCCAACCAGGAGGTTAATGCCGCCTTGATTGAGGCTACTGTGCAGAGGCGGCTCTCTAATTAGGCGAGTTAGGCGGTCGCCTAAGGCCTCGCCCTCACGGGGGCCTCGCAGCCGCCTAAATCGCCATCAGTGGCTAGTGAAAAAATGCCGGAGAGGACCGGGCGGAAGCCCCTTTAAACGGCCGCCGCAGCAGCGATCACAGCTGTCTTTTATCTCTCTCCTCCGGCCGCTCTGTAGCTGCAGCGGCCGGAGAGGAGAAAAGCCGATTTAGTTTTTAGCTGCTCTCTGCTCTAATGCCCGGTGGGCATTGCCCGCTTCCATCATCGGGCTCCTCTGCAAGAACGTGCAGCTCCTCCCACTCCAGCTGCTATGGGCTGGGAGGAAGCCTGCATTGGCCAGTTGACAGAAGGAGGGCGGGTCCTGGAAACAGGAAGACGGCTGGAGGCACCATGCTGCACTGGAGGGTTCACATCAGAAAACATCACTACTCCCCCCCACCAGAAAAGGACCCTGCACTCTGCGTCCCACCCCTGCGCCACCCCTGCACTCTACATCCCACCCCTGTGCTCTGGGTCCCACCCTCTGCGTGCCACCCCTGTGCTATGCATTCTACCCCTGCACTGTGCATCCCACCCCTGTGCTGTGTTTCCCAGCTGAACTGCGCACTCGACGTCACACCTCTGCGTCCCCTCCCTCTAAACTATGCGTCCCACCCCTGCACTCTGCGTCCCACCCCTGCGCCACCCCTGCACTCTACATCCCACCCCTGTGCTCTGGGTCCCACCCTCTGCGTGCCACCCCTGTGCTATGCATTCTACCCCTGCACTGTGCATCCCACCCCTGTGCTGTGTGTCCCAGCTGACCTGCGCACTCTACATCACACCTCTGTGTCCCCTCCCTCTATACTCTGTATCCCCTCCCTCTAAACTCTGCATCCCCTCCCTCTAAACTCTGCATCCCCTCCCTCTAAACTCTGCATCCCCTCCCTCTAAACTCTGCGTCCCATACCTCTATACTTTGCGTCCCTACCCCTGGGCTCTGGGTCCCACCCCATGTGTTCTGCATCCCAGCTGACCTCCGCACTCTATGTCACACCTCTGACCTCCGCACTCTGCGTTATTACTGAGCTCCGCACCCTGAATTATCACTGACCTTTGCACTCTGCGTTATCACTGTACCTCTGCACTCTGCGTTTTCACTGACCTCTGCAATTTAATTTTTTCAAATTGATTTTGCTGTGTTAGGTCCTGTGCAGCAGCCTCCTGGGGAACTACGCGACGCCTGCTTACAGGGCCTCCGCTGCCTACACATCTCACCCTCCTGAGCCTCTACCAAGACACCAGACCCGTACTCCGTAGCAGATCAGCAGCACAGAGTATGTACCAAACTAAACTTTTATTCTGCATTGTTGTGCAATGTGTTGCTGGGATTTGTAGTCCTCTAAAGCAGATGGTATTATTCTTCAGTGGCAGAACTACCAGGGTTAGAGGTTGCAGCTGCGATTGGGCCCTGGTGCTCCCCCATTGTCCTGAAATCATTAGTCTGTATTGTTTTAGAAAAACTGTCACATGACACATTAACAAAGGACATTAACATTAACAAAGGTATGGGTAATTGTATTTGTGAGTACTTGAGGAAATGTATCCGTACCTGTACCCAGTCTAGAAAAAATGGTATCGGTGGATCTCTACTCCCATCCATGCCCGTACCGAGGTACAGACATGTAGTAATATTGATGGGAGGCAGAGTTAAAGGACTACAAGTGCGGTAGATAGGCAGCCGTCTTAGGGCTTGCGCGGGGGGGGGTTGCAAAAATGCACCTTCCACCGGCCCTGATCACAAACTGCTGGCGGTCACTGACAGCTGTGAGGAGGAAGGCGCCGCTGTCCAGATCACTAACCAGAGTCAGTGACAACTGGCAGCTGCAGTGGAGTAGGCCAGGACCCGGCGGAGGAGGAGGCAGGGCCTTGTGGCAATGAGGCCAGGCCTGGCGGTGGTGGAGGAGGAGGATGCGGTGCCCGCTGGCGACCGAGGAGGAGGCAGGGCCCAGCGGTGGAGAATGCTGCCAGGTAATAGATGTGCAGGGGTGTGACTAGCCCACCTGAGACATTGCAGAGCCCACCATAGAGAGTCTATGGTGGGCTCTGCAGAGTGGCTATCAGGTGGGCTGTGTGGGATCTCAGGTGGGCTGTGCAAGGAGCGTAACTAGAAATCACAGGGCCCCATAATTACTGACCTCCGCACTCTGCGTTGTTACTGACCTCCGCACTCTGCGTTGTCACTGACCTCCGCACTCTGCGTTGTCACTGACCTCCGCGATTTAATTTTTCAAATTGATTTGGGTTACTTACTACTGACCTCTGGACTTTGTGCGATACCTTCTCCTGACTGATGCACTCTGTATGTTTCTTACGACTGACCTCTGCACTCTGTGTGTTACTTACGACTGACCTCTGCGCGTTACTTACGACTGACCTCTGCGCTTTACTTACGACTGACCTCTGCACTCTGTGCGTTACTTCCTTAGGGTCAGGGTTTTGTGTCTAGTTATTTATAGAATTAGATAAGAGACAGAAATAAAATTCTAGCTCTGGGAGCTGTGAATTCCTGGCTGTTGGGATTAAAGGCGAGTCTTAAAATATGCAATTGATTCATTCAATTTTTTATTATCGTTTGCATTTTTTTTCATTATGGGTGTAAGTAGGGGCCTCACTTTTGAGTTTCGCCTAAGGCCTCACAAAGTCTAGAGACACATAGTGCAGACTTGGTCTGCTGTTGCATTAGTAATAATGTGCAGCTGTGCTGACACACATAGTGCAGACTTGGTCTGCTGTTGCATTAGTAATAATGTGCAGCTGACACTAAAGCAAGTCCATGTAGACAAGTGGCTGAAAGAAACTGGAGGAGCTCAGCAGTAAATAGATGCAAAAAAAAAGAATGGAAAAAAAAAACTTAAAACAGTATTTTATGAAAAGAAAGGCATTGTATTTGGTCAGGATACATAATGCTTTATCAAAAAAAGTCATCCAGTTAGAGTTTAGATCTGGTTTAATAATTAGGCAACTTCAGACTTATATAACGTTGTTCAGGATCTATTTAATAACAATCCCATCATTTATACAATTTTGATCTTGCACCCTTTTTCGCATATATTTTGAATTTAGCTTGTAATGGAATATACAAATAGTTTAATGCAGTAACTTTTCTTCTGCTGTAGAGTGTACTACATATTTCTTGAAGATAATTTAACTCTTTCTAAAAAAATATTATTTTAATAATTCAACAGTATTTATGTTTAACATGAATAAATAAACAGATGCCATTTTGACCATGGTTAATCAGCACATCACAACCATTTCTGGATCAGAATTAAATGACACATAAAATCCTGTTTTTATGGTCACCTTGACTGATGTCATTATTTTAGAACACAGGTTGTATGACACATACTTGCATAGTTATGTTAAACCCTCCACTATAGGAGATTTTCTTTAGCAAATCCATACCCCAGGGCAAATAAGTCAATGCAGATTAAAGCTGCACCATATACAGTAGTTTTAATAGAAGCCATATGATGGACTATTCTGCATGCTATGCCAAATAAGGCTCTGTTTACAATCAAGCCTACTAGATGTATTCTGCTGCAAATCATTCATTGAAATATTTTATGTTTAATATTTTAGGTCTTTGTATGCTGATGTAGGTAACTGATTAATGTATTTGTGCATACAGTTATAGTTTTTGGAAAAAACATTCAGATTTATATAAATAAAACACAGGCATATTTTCATAGTTCTTGGTACAACTAATATATACTTATTATATTCCACCATACAATGACCTTAGTTTATTAAAGTTAAACTCCAGGCATTAAAGCCTAACAATTTTTTTAATGTTTTGGATAGGCTGTGGAAGAGTTAGATCTTTTGGTGAGTTTTTATTGCTGTTCTTTGTGCCACAGGGGAGATTCACCCTCTATATTGATCCTGTTGATCATTGACAGTGAGGGGAAATCCTTAATTTTAGAATGTGTCAAAAAAGAATAAAAGGTGAGAGTAAATCTTTATTGGGGGCAGGGCCATATTTCCCACAAGGCCAACCAAGGCCTGGCCTCAGGGCAGCAGGGAGTAGAGGGGCAGAAGGGGTGTAGAATTCCTATCTCCTGATGCCCAGGACATGCAGTTCCATGTGTTGGGTGGGTAGTTGTTTTCTACATTTAGCTCTGCTTTGGGCAAGCAGAGCTAAATGTACAGCCGCCGCTTGTTTTATATGCAGCCTGCAGGTCTGCCATTCTCCATGGGGGGGGGCTTTTTGGTGGGTAGAGGGGCACATTGAGGAACCTGGCCTTGGGGCAGCAGAGAGAGTAAACCCAGCCCTGATTGGGGGCATTTATTCTTGTGACGACTGTCTAAAAAGGGAATTTCTCTCACTTTGGAAAGATTTCCTCACACTTCCTACTGAGTCTGTGAAACAGGAAGTAAAAAGGAGATCCCACTAATGGAACACAGACACACAAAAAATACAATGTCAGTGGTTTTACCTCTCCCTATTCTATCCAGAGCAATGTATAGGCAACACCTCTCCCTATTCTAGCCAGAGCAACAGGGTGTAGCCCTGTTTTGGGGGCAGTTAATTGAAACTGCCCTCTCCAAAATGGCGCTAACCTGCAGGTAACTATGTGAGCCAGAGCCTTCACTAAATGGAAGAATGGGTTTTGACAATAAATTTGCCAGTACCTCCACCTAGAACAGGGCTCCTGCATATGAGGAGACTCACTTTGCACAAATATTTTCCCTTATGGATTGCAGCAAAGTCCAGTTGTAAGGGCCCCTTGTGAGATGATGTTTAAGGCATAGTCCTATATGGATTGCAAAGATGCAATGTTGGAGCGGCAGCAGATGAAGACACTGCTTAATGAGGAAATCTTGAATGTTTCAGCTATAAAGCACAACACACATGCACACAAGCACAACAACAATCTATTCTATCTCTTGGTCACTGCTCTAATTCTAGGCTATCAATGCAACCGGGCCTCAAACTGTCTAAGTGGCCGTTGAATGCCTAACCTACCTCTACCCTATACTGTGTACTGTTCCCTAAACTACCACTAGTTAGGGAGTTCCAAACCAAAAAGGGCACTGTTCGTTTAAATAATAACACTCCAGGTGTGCACTGCAACAACAGAAGGTTCACCTGATAAGACCTAGTCAGGTGAACTTAACTCACATCCATTTGAGAAACCACAATTATCTTGCAGTGTGCAAATAGCTCAATGATACTGAATCAGATATACCTCTGTCAGGGGTTTTAGGATTCTCACACAGGAGTGATAACAATATAATAGAAAGTGAAACTACACAGTGCAGTAACACTTTGCCTAACGTATTGCCTTTTTGGTTTGGATGAATTCAGAACAGAATCAGAAACTCTATGGCAGTGGCTAAGCATTAATGTAAACAAAACCACCAAAGGTGTACTGTATAAAAGAACAGTTCCCTACAAAAGTTTTGGCTTTACACTTTACAAATGTTTACTTCTATTTGGAACACCATCGGGGTTTCAAAGGGACAGGAAGGCAAAGACAAAAAAAACAACATTGTCTGAGGTTCTTCCTGTTCTAAATAAGAACACAGACAGAAACAAAAAACTGACAGAGGCTATGTGCTTTAAATTCAATTTATTTTTAGAGTGGGTCCTTGTTTGAGAGACTAACTTGAGTAGAAAGCAAATACATGCTTATTCTTTGAGCATTTTCTGTCTATATCTGCAGCTGAAGAGTATCAAAATATTCTGGCTGGTAAAAAAAAATTAAAAAGTACACACAATATTTCATAGCCAGTCATTGTGGTTTGTATTTTATTTATTGAAGGCTAATGTTTTATTTACATAAATTAAATAACGAATATATTAACTAAAGGTTTTACTTCTCTAAAAATGACTCACATTTATCATATTTTTTCCATTACTGCTTTGTTGTGAAAAGCAACTCTATAACTTGAATAGAATTTAGAATTTATAGAACTAATTATAGGAGTTCAGGTAATTGATATATGTGAATGTACACTACACACAGGTATTGAACACACCATACACAAATATTGAAGATAGGGTATTGCTCTTACTGAAATGTTTTTTTCACACTAACAAATACACAAGATTACTGTGTATATTTTGGTTTCCCCATTTTCAGTTTCAAAATATTGACTGTTAGCATTATAATAAACAATATGCCTCTACCACATGTATGGTGCATTTGGACTAGTCACTTGTGATGTGCCACAAAGGCTCAGTATTAGGTCCTGTTTTGTTTATCAAGTAGCATAGTTACATGTAGTTACATAATGGATAAGGTTGCAAAAAAATACAGATCCATCCAGTCCAACTCATGTTTGTGTTTGTGTGTGTCTCAGATTAAGTTATCTACCTAATCTAGATCTGCCGTGAGAACATTTTCCCCCTACATTAGCATCCACCCTTAAAAACGGCAAATTATGATAAGAACAATTCACATAATACAAATTGTACCACATAGCAGAGGTTCTCTAGCCCCCTTATTAACGCTGTTGCCCGTTGGAGGACCCTTTTCCAGATCTAGGACATCCCTTCTATTGATTGGGGTCCAAACCTGAACTACATATTTAAGATGAGGTTGAACCAATGTTTTTTTGCTAGTGGCAGCCTGGTATTGTGTAACTATACTATATAGTCAGTGGCCTACTAGGGCCCCCAAATATTTTTCTATTACTGATTTCCCCAGTGTAACCCCTCCTGATAAATATATTGCCTGCAGGTTTTTAGCACCCAAATACCCCAAAATATCCAAAAATAAAGTTGCCAATTTCAACGTTGAACCTCATCTGTCAAGTCTGTCAAGTTGAACCTCGTTTGTCAAGACCATTTCCAAATGTTGCCCAGGTCTTCCTGTAATGTTGCTGCATCCTATGTTGAAGTTATTTTCCTAAATGATTTTGTACCCTCTGCAAACACAGAAATTGAACTCTTAATTCCAACCCCAATGTTGTCAAGTGCCATGGTTCCATGACAGAACCCTAGCGTACACTACTTGCAACCTCAGCCCACTCAATGGCTAAGTCATTTGCTAACCTCTGATATATAATAATGCACTTAGAGAAAAAAAAATCCACTGATAGAATACAATATTTGGGGTACAGTGTTAGCCAGAACTACAGAAGAAAAAGATTTGTGGCTGCTCATTTCAAATTATTGCAAAATGAGCAGTGTGTCTAGGCAGCAGGGAAAGCAAATTGAATTCTGGAGTGCATCACTAGAGTGATCACCAGCAGTATGAAGGGTTTCCTTATTCCACCATATAGATATTTAGATAGATCCGATTTAGAATACTTTGTCCAGTTCTGGAAACCCCATTTACTAAAATGTGTGACCAGAGATGGGCAACAAAAATTATGCAAGGAATAAAACATATCAAGAAAGAATGGAGAATCTTAATATGTACAGCCTTAAGGAAAGAAAGTAAATGGAGGAGATGACTGAAACACCTTAAAATATGAAGAGTACAGGGTCATGACCTCAAACTTGAAGAAATAAAATTCATGAGTAATCCTAGAAATTATTATTTTACAGAGAGAGTAATGGATGCCGGAAAAAGACTTCCAGCAGTAGTAAGTCAACCAACAGTAACTTAAACATGTTTGGTATAAATACAGGTACGGTATATTAACAGACAAAAAGAGACTTAATGGACCACTTGGTCACTTTCAACATCTTGTTGAGTCAATGCCAAGAAGAATCGCCGCAGTATTGAAAGCAAACGGTGGCCCAACAAAGTACTGATGGGGTGGTCATAATAATCTGGCCACTCAGTGTATATATATTATAGATATATACAGTAGATATATAGATATATGTATCTATATATCTATATATTTATATCTATCTTTTTCAGCTGTTAGAAACCATGATCAGGAAATGACAAAACACAGTAAGACTTACAATTATCTTACATAAAGCATAACCTAAGCAATACTTCCCAAGCAAATCAGATTAGTATGTGAAAAATACAGAGGTGGCTCTCTCTAGGCAAGTTAGGTAGTCGCCAAAGGTCTCGTGCTCATGGGGGCCTCATGGTCGCCTAATTTGCCTAAATTAAAGTAGGTGGCAGCAGGGCAAAAACTGCATCTTCGTCCATAGGAGCCGAGCGCTCCTATGGACTTCAGTACTCCCATCCCCCCAGCCTGGCTTTACATGTGTCAGTGAGAGCGAGAGCAGGGGGTGAGCCAGAACAAAGAGAAGCCAGCAGCTGTCAGCAACAGCCAATCAGATCTGGCTTGCCATCCAGCCAGGTTTCCCCCCACCCATCGCTGTCTGAGCATGTGGCGAGGACTTGCCGGGCCTCTACAAGCTTCCTGGTTTCCATGGCAACATTCTCCGGGGCTGCTGCACATTAACTGCTGGAATGGCACACTCTGGATACTGCCTTTTCTTTATGTAATGGTGAGATGACCAGTAGACATTATTATAGAACACTAGATGAGGGTCTGAGGTCTGCAGTGCATTGGTTCTGAGGTCTGCCATGCGTTGGTCCTGGTCTGAGGTTCTGGTTTGAGGTATGCCATTCTCACATAATTAATTCCCACAGCTACCTCATGTATCATTTCCCCCTTCTCTTTTAGATTGTAAGCCCTCAGGGGCAGGGCCCTCCTTACCATCTTGTCTTGAATTGTATTGTAACTGTAATGTCTTCCTTATATTGTAAAGTGCTGCGCAAACTGTTGGTGCTATATAAATACTATGTAATAATAATAATAATTCCATGTAATTGTTCTAGTCTGAGGTCTGCCATGCATTTGGTTCTGGTGTGAGATCTGCCGTGTGTTGGTTCTGGTCTGAGGTCTGCTGTGCGTTGGTTCTGGCCTGAGGTCTGCCATGTATTTGTTCTGGTGTGAGGTCTGCCATGCGTTGATTCTGGTCTGCACTATGCCATGCATTGGTTCTGGTCTGTGCTATGCCATGCATTGGTTCTGGTCTGTGCTATGCCATGCATTGGTTCTGGTCTGTGCTACTCCATGTATTGGTTCTGATCGGTGCTCTGCCATGCATTGGTTCTGATCTGTGCTCTGCCATGCATTGGTCCTGATCTGTGCTCTGCTGTGCGTTGGTTCTGGTCTGAGCTCTGCTGTGTGTTGGTTCTGGTCATGGCTCTTACTCATGAGGGTCCTCCAACTATGCCATGCATTGGTTCTGGTCTGTGCTATGCCATGCATTGGTTCTGGTCTGTGCTATGCCATGCATTGGTTCTGGTCTGTGCTATGCCATGCATTGGTTCTGGTCTGTGCTACTCCATGTATTGGTTCTGATCGGTGCTCTGCCATGCATTGGTTCTGATCTGTGCTCTGCCATGCATTGGTTCTGATCTGTGCTCTGCCATGCATTGGTCCTGATCTGTGCTCTGCTGTGTGTTGGTTCTGGTCTGCACTATGCTGTGTGCTGGTTCTGGCCTGCGCTCTGCCATGCATTGGGCTCTGCCGCGTGTTGTTCTGATCTGCGCTCTGCTGTATGTTGGGCTCTACCGTGTGTGGGTTTTATTCTGTGCTCTGTCGTGTGTTGGCTCTGGTATGCCATGCATTGGTTCTGGTCTGTGCTATGCCATGCATTGGTTTTGGTCTGCGCTCTGCCATGCATTGGTTCTGGTCTGCACTCTGCGATGCTCTGGTTCTGGCCTGCACTCTGCCGTGTTCTGGTTCTGGCCTGCATTCTGCCCTGTCCTGGGCTCTGCCGCGTGTTGGTTCTGGTCTGCGCTCTGCCATGCATTGGGCTTTGCTGTGTGTTGGTTTTGGTCTGTGCTTTGTGTGCGTAGTTTTTGTGCTCTGCCATGTGTTAATGCTGGTCTGAGGTCTGCAGTCTATTGGTGCTGGTCTACGCTCTGCCGTGTGTTGGGTCTGATCTGTGGTCTGCTGTGTGTTTTGGTTCTGGTCTGAGGTCTGCTGTGCATTTGGTTCTGATCTGAGGTCTGCCATGTGTTGGTTTTGGTCTGAGGTCTGTAAGTCCAGTTTACTTTTCAGCACATGTAAATATAAACATGTTTTATATGTGCATCAGTTATTCTTTTTTTTTTTCACTTATAGTTGTGCTGCTAATGGGAAGGCAAGCACATTAAAATAATTAGTGAGTTTAACCTTCTATTAGCAGTACAGCTACGAGTGTATAAATTGAAATTTAACTAACACTATGGCGCACATTTGCTCATTGTCATCCGGTTGTCTGATGGTTGCAAACAATGGCACTTCATGTGTAAAAGCTTGCTGACCCCTGGTTTAATTCAGATCACCTCCTTGGTGACACGGGACCAGGGCCAGTGCTAATGTAAGGCTGTATAGGCAGCCGCCTGAGGGCACCAGGGAGGTGGGGCCTGTGTAGGCAAAAATCCTTGCACTGGCCCTGGGCCACGTCCGCCTCTCTACACCATCACTGATCATCACAGCTCATTTTTAACTATCGTATGCATTTTTTTTCCAATATGGGTGTAAGTGGGGGGCCTCACATTTGAGCTTTGCCTAAGGCCTCATAAAGTCTAGAGCCGCCTCCGGAAAAATAGTATACAAGATTACAAGCTATGAAACATTTTTTTTACAGAATGGTATTATTGGCCCTATACCAAGTCCTCAGCTTGAAAGACCAAGCTCCTTCTTTTTGTATCATCAAGAGAGACCTTCCTGGTATGTAAAACCTTACTTTGACAATGCAAATCCCACCACTATATCACAGTAAAGATGCCTTCAGGAGCATATTAACTATATAAACTGCACCACAAAAAACTGTGTTTATGTAAATGTTAAAATCAATGCACAATACATTACTTACTTGATATTTACTGTAAAATACAATGTTAAAACATAAAAAAACAAATTGATTATGTTGTTTTAAACACACGCATGCTCCTAATAAACACTGAATTTTGCTGATCTTTTACAGCTATTACTGAAATAATATGACCCTTCAAGTGCTAGTGTTGCTGGTGCTACTGCAAGAAAAACATTAACAAAGGACTTTCCAGCTATTTGTAATAATGTCTCAAGAGCTTAGTAAAGTTTGCCAAATGTTTCTCCTTGGTGCTGATAAATCAGAGCACCAAATGGCAGCTACGCTGAAAGTTTGTAAGGGAACTTTAATCATAGGTTTAATCTGAGGCACATACACATGAGAAGTTAAATTAATGGTGCATACAACCTACTATCACACATGATGGTGAAAATGTTGGGGTATTTTTACCTATATTTTTACTTTTTTATTAATGTTTTGCAGAAACATTCCCTCAGTATAAAGTTTAGTGTAAAAGGAATCATTTTTCAGCAGGCCAATGATTTTAAAATTGAAGACATGAACTGAAGCTTTGCTTTGAGTTCGGTGAGGAGCTAGGAGAGTTGACTTGCATTGCTTTACCTCCTCAATCACATTAGCAACTTTGTAGCAAGTATTTGTAGCAGCTCCAAATCTCTCTCTCTCTCTCTCTCTCTATTATAACAGCTGCTCTGGGTCGCGCCATACAGCCAACCCAATACAGTGTGCGATCTTCTACTTTTCTATATTTGGATACAAATCTCTTTATTTTTTTTTCTCTGGCAATTTGTAACTAGCTACAGAGTTATTGCTGTAGCTGATGGCAATGCTTATCTAGGCAGCTACAAATCACTGTGGTACCATGGCCATTAGCAGCTCAGTTGTATAACATAAGTAGCTATTAAAGCTGCTGATTCTGTAGCTAACTCCAAAGGCTACAAAATGTCGCCAGTCAGTGATTGAACTACAAATGACGCCCACATTTCGATCCAATTTTTGTCTATTTGTCATTATTAAAGTCTAGTCATTTATTCAATGTTATGCATTTCTAGTGCTGACTATAATCCTATACATGGGTCTTAATCTTACTGAATTAAAAACATAATGTAAAATCACAGACACTCACTAGAATGGTGTTTAGAGTGTTGGATCAATATAAATTCTCATATTCACTTCAGCGCAAAATTATAGCTAATTAGCCTAAAAACGTCAGGTGGTCATAATAATCTGGCCACTCAGTGTATTTTGCAATGCTTTTTTTGATTCATATAAAGAAATAAATAATTTTTTATAAATGTATAGACACAGTTTCAGTTAAACTCATGTTTCACAGATGATGAAATAAGCACAGTGTACTCAAAGTTTTAGATATGTACCCTTTAAATGCATTGTTTCAAATGCACTTGCTAAGAGACTTTTATCATTTTTAGCTAAACCTCTACCAGACAGTGCATGTCGGATGAACCCCCAAAGGATTTGACCAAGGCAGACTAAGAGGCCAAAGGAACTTCAATATGCTTTTGGCTTAAGTTAGAAGGATTCATTTGTTATTCAGTAAAATAGCAAGGTAAAAATCAATGTAGCTTTGCAAAGACGGATACAGAAGAGAACAGGGCAGGAATCAAATAACACTCTAACAGATGGCTGTGCATAAACAGTGAATATACTTCAGTGTTACGGTAGTATAATGTTTTAAAAGCATCAAAGGTAATCAGGATTACATTTTAGGAAACAGCCATACAAAAGAGTGTTCCTAAATTATTTGAAAATAACAGTATAGAATATAAAAATACCAAGACAAGCCGAATTTTGAATGTTAATCAGTTGCCACTTGTATATGACTTCAGTAAAGGAAAAGCAAAGCAAAACACAATATTATGTACATTATGTACCTATTACTGGTACAAGAAAAAGTCCTTAGCTTAAGATTCTGGATTTGCAATCAAGCACAGTGTTAGTTAATCTGTTTTATTGAAGTGATTCTGCGATGCTTTGAAAAAAAATTAGAGAGCTGTTGAAATGTTAGCTTCAGTCACTGTTAATCCATATGTAACACCAAGCTGCATCACTAATCTTATGAGATTTCAGATTAGCAAATGCATTGGTTTACTGTTTTAGCAGCTGTGTTCGCTAACTCTGCCTCATTTGTCATTGGAGTACTTTTATTCATTTTGTCATTGCAGACCTTATTCATCATTTTCTTCTCTACTTTCACATTGTTTTTAATAGTTTCACAAAACCAGTACTAGATGAACTACTGAAGAGAAGAGAAATGTATCGGAACAAGAACGGACAGTGAAAGGAAGAGGCTCCTTTACTGCAATACTTTTCTGTCACTTTCTTGTATTATTAACAGCTGAAATGTAACAATTGTAGTGTCAGAACTGGCAAAAAACATGATTGGTAAGAATAAGTCACATTTCGGTAGTCAGCCGGAGCAGGGGACAACAGTTGGGGTGCAACATTAAGGGGTCTATTCACTAAGCTGCCGAAGGATCTAGCCGTAGCTTCGGCCGATCCTTCAGGTAGCTTCGGCCCCAGGACCCCTTCGCTTCAGTAGAACCGAAGGGGTGCTGTACGGGCTATTCACTATAGCCCGTACAGCTCCCGAACGTGGCCGAGCGGCTCAGTCGAGCCGAACGCATATGCCTCGGCTGAGCCGCGCTGAAAGCCGAAGCTGGCCGAGCGGCCGGCCATTGGCCAGCTGACAGCCAGCTTCTGACAGCAGGGCGGAGCCAGGCGTGATCTTACGACTGGCTTCGGCCACTTGCAGAGAGATCAGCGACCTTGGTTACCTGCTAACCAGGGGCACTGATCTCCAAACAGCAAACTCTCCCTGGCACACTTGGGGTCGGTTGGTCACTCGGCTGCCCTCGGCAGCTTAATGAATAGACCCGTAAGAAAAGAGAGTAGTAGGAAGTCACATTAACAGGAGATATGCACCGTAAAGAGCAAGAAGTGTATAACCTTTAGAACAATGGTTCTTAACCTGTGTAACCTCAGGACCCACATTTGTCCTTGGTCATTAAGTCATGTCCCAAGTCGCACCGCACTGGAATGCACGGCGATCGAACTGTGGGTGGGAGGTGCAATTGGGGGTGCTATTCAAATTAACGGCAATTCATGTGATTTTGTGTGGTACAGTGCGTTAATCACACGGGACTGTGCGATTAACGCACTGTACTTGTGTGGACGGGCCCTCAAAAACACTGACAGACACACACAACTACAGACACAATCTCACACACTCAGACATTCTAGCACACATGCTTTTAATATCCACAGAGTCTCCCTATCTTACGAGAACTGGAGTGGATCCTCAGCCTGGGGTCCAGTGTGGGCTACTGTGCTATAACAGAGCTCCATCCATATGTGCCAGAAAGCAAGTAATGGGAGATTTAAAATTGTAGGGTTATGTGAAGGAAAATCTTCCAATGGGGACACCCGATTCTGAAACAACTGTCTAAAGGGATAATTTGCCTTTCTTTTGGAGATTTCTGATAACTTCCATGCTAACATCTCTGGGATAGGAAGTGAAGGGAAATAACCCCAATGATATACAGACAGGAAAAAAGTAAACAAAGTTTTGGCTATACATACAGATGGGCAAAAAATACACTTTGCGATTATCGTACGATCGCGGGATTTCGCCGTGATTATCGTGCGATAATCGCACAGTGTATGGGCACCTTTAGATAGTTACAGGTATGCTGTTCAATTCACCAGCATTAGATGCATGAAACTAATTATCTCAGAGTTCTGAGGCAGTTGGGCTGATTGAATAAAGCAGTTGAAATTAATCACTTCAATTATCCAATGATGTGCAGATGCAATAAGTAAACAGGAATTTGCTCACCTGATTTGATAATGGAAGTGACTATTCATAGATTCTCAACCTCCTTAGTAAATCAGCCTCAGTATCTCTGATTTGTATGTCAGAGCTCTGAGATATTTATCTAGGTACTCAAGCATTGCTCATAATTCTGACATTGTATCTCATAGATCTGAAACATTGGGGTTGAGGGCCAGCTAACACTGAATCCAGTGTGTTCAAGCATGGTTAGTGGCTGGAATGCACTGGATCGCATCAAAAAATCCTCCCTGCATTCTGGGATGGGAGGGGCTGTGATGGTGCATTCAAGTCAATGGCAACATAGCCACGCCTCCCGCCGTGCATTTGCCCGCACCAGAACGAGTGGCACAGCAATGCCCGTGGTCAGGTGCAATCTCAAAAAGTAGTGCATGCATTTTTTTTTGCGATCGGACCGCACCGCAGGCCTTGCTGTGCCATGTGTTCTCGTGCTGGCAAACACACTGTAAAGTGGGAGACCTGTCTGTGGTGACATTGACTTAATGGACCACCATGCCCCAGAATGCAGGGAGGATTTTATTATGTGATCCAGTGCGTTTTGGCTCACTTTGCAAAGTAAAAGTTTGCTGAGGTTAGAAGCTTAAGGAAGAATTCTGGGGATAATTATTATTATTAGTAACCCTTGCAGTGGGGCTACCCCCACACTGCAAGGGTCAAGTGCTTGTTTTCGTAGAAAATAAAAAAGTTATGCTCATCTGAACCTCAGAGTTGGCTGGCTATTACTCTGGTCCATGCCGCCTGTCTTCTCCTCTGCCCCAGTGATCGAATGTCCCTTGGCGTCCTCACATCCTACACACTGTATAGAACATGATGACTCACAGGACCTTAGACTGCTGGAGCGAGGCGGCAGAGACCAGTCTAACAGCCAGCTGGCTCTTAGGTTCAGGTGAGTATTATTTTTTATTTTGGTCCCCAGACGAAAACAAGCATTTAACCCTTTCAGTGCAGGGTAGCCCCACTGCAAGGGTTATGAATAATTATGCCTGGAGTTCTTTAATAAATAAAGTCAACCCTGTGATGTTTATATCCATCACACATGATTGGGTATTAAAGTGAACACAGATTCATCTTATTTTCTTACTTAAACTTTGCAAACTGAATATACACTTTGAAAGAGACCATTCACATTGCTCAGTGAACAGTCTCTATTCCTTTAGTAAATTAACCCCATTATCTCAGAGTTCTTTTTCTTTTTTATGTTGCCCCCAGGACTCTTGCATAGGGTAATGACAAGGTTCCCCACACATGGAGCTGTCTGCACTCATAAGAATAGTTGGTACCCTCTTACACATGTTCTGAGTAGGTCTAACCTCCCAAAGCAATAGGAATAGAAAGAAAGGTTAAAAGCCTAAATCAGATCCACATGTGTGCATATTTGTGTGCAACACTCTCCCTGCCCTATCTGCATTGCTATGAGAAGAAAAGATGCTCTTTCTGGATGCTGACAAACCTGACAACTCCCTAAAATGGGCTGTTGCAGATTTAATCTTCATTGATCACTTCAGCTTGTTACAAATGTTAAAGCAGGAAAGAAGAAATCTCTAAATATCATAGTTGTTTTTCTAAGTACAAAATATGCAGAACAGGTGGAGGTGACAGAGAGAAAACTGCTCATGCTGTATTATTTAGCTCACATAATAAAACAGGGTGTTTCTGCTTAAAGCAACACAGGAGGGGAAGGGATGGAAAGCTGCTCATTGACTTACTGTCTATGGAACAGGAATTTATGTATCCAGTTAGTGGCCTTGCAGAAGCAATTAATTAAATAACACAGGTTCTGCATCTGCATAAGTGCAGGTAAATGTAGGTAAGATATAGATTGAATCTGATTATCTGCTTTTGTGTAACCTGTATAATTTAGAAGTGTAAGTAATTAAAGCGATCTGTAGGCAATCCTGTGATCTTAAAGTCTAACCGCACACATTTTTGTTAGGTTTTTTTTATTGTTGGATAGAGTGGGATAAAATCTCTGTCCGGTTTTCATTTTTGTTCTTGCCCCCAGTGGAGAGACATTCCTTCACTTCTTTTAACTAGAATGCCTATACAAGAAATAGATGGTTTGACTGTCATGAGAACAGAAAGACACGGACAGCAATAAAAACAGTCAGAAATGCTAACCTTTCCTCAATATACTATAAATATTAGACATGTAAATATGGTTTCATTCCAAAAGGATATTTGTACATAATGTAGTTAATTTGGAAATTTTGATGCGTCCGAATGTCCAAAATGTGTCCGAATGTGACCGAACCCAAAAGCCCGTGCGTGCCCGCTAGGGGGCGCGCGCGAGCAGAAAAAAATTGCTGTCTGGAGACGGCAACCCGCAGATGTAGCAGTGCCAATCGTCCGTTTTTTTACTACGGTGGACGGCAAGAGGTTAATGAAAATTTGGATCCATCCTAATTTTGCTCAAAACAAAACTAAATCTGACATGTGACTTTTCTCTGGCCAATCAGATTTTTGGGGCTTTTGGGGGTTGCATTACAGCCGCTGTCATCTGACTAACTGTTGTGGATCCTTCCGAAATTAAAATTTGGAGGGATACGAAATCCGAAAAACTAAGCAAAATGAATTTTCGAAAAACTAAGCAAAATGAGGGATCCGAAAAAGGAAAGAAATAACTAGATATGTGCGATTCGTTTCATTACGAATCGAAATTCGTACGAATTTTCCTGAAATTCGTAGATTCGTAAGCATACGAAATCCGAATGGCAGTTTCCGAATTTATATCCAAAATACGAAATTCCGGATCCGAATTTCTTTGAAACAGGAACTAATATTACCCCTGTAAATGAGGTTCTCTTCTGCTGCTGAGAGTTGCATTACAAATACAGGCCCTAATAAAATCTTATTACTTAAAAAAAAAAAAAATACAGGCAGGAAATACGAAATTCCGTTGACTTATTTTCATTCCGTTACGAACATTCGTTATATTGAAGGTAAAAAGTAAAGTACATTTATATTGGAGTTGATGGTAGTTTTGTTTAAAGTCCGAAATACGGAATTCGGATACGGAATCCGTTAACAGAATACGTATTTCGGATAAAAAAACAACTACCACATCGACTCCAATATTAACAAAGGTATTTTTGCTTTTTAACTTCATCACGAATGTTTGTAAAGTTATGAAAATGTGCCGAAACTAACGAAAATACGTATTTCCTACGAATCCGAATTGAGTTTCGGATACGAATTACGAAATACGAAATAATGGATATTATGAAACAAAACGGAATGAATTTTTTGACGGCGCACAAGTCTAGAAATAACATTCGATCCTAAATTAACCCCTTCGTGACTGACGACGTACAGTGTACGTCGCCAGCATCGGGGCTGTTTAAACAGACTCCCGGCGACTTTTGCCGCCGGGAGTCTGTTTAAACTTGTAGAGCCGACTTACCTGTCGCCAGATCGCTTCTGCGTCCCGAAGAAGGGGCCGCCCCCCCCTCCCC
>NW_017306991.1:25176-40093 GCF_000935625.1 Nanorana parkeri
TTTATTCTATAGGGTCTTGGCATTCAGAAAATATATAATGTTGGGGGGTTTTACGTCATTTTCAGGCCTAAAATGTGGAATATAACATGGGTGCAAAAAATGAAAAAAGGGCCTCAGTCATGAAGGGGTTAAACAAATTTTTTGCAGGGTTACATGTCTAATATATACATATATATTGTGATGTTGGGGAGCCCACAGAGCACTTGCACAATGTCTTGAATGAAACAAACAGCTTTATTTTCGCCTTTCAAGGCAGCCAAATGGTAAACATAAAATACACGCTTATCCTCAGCATACTCAACGTAAAACTCCAATTCTTCAGCACAAAATAACCAAACATAGGTGTATCTCACCGACTTGTTTGAAAAGTCCCAAACCTGAGGGAATCCCTTCCCAGGAAATAGAAGTCCTTCCAGCAAGGCACAGCAAGTCTCTCATTCACACAGCTACAGCTGATGACTTCCTCCTCAACTTCCCACACTCCTCTGGGAGTTGCCGACCTTTAAACCCCTTCATGGGTTCAAGGGGCAGGAAGGTTAACCCTGCGGCTTTCCTTAAAAGGACCACAACCCAAATAGGGGTGATACATATCGCCCATCCAGGACCCAGCCTTGCCATGCCCGCACGCCCGATGGAAGCAGCATATCATCTGTCAACTTCGACACCGGGATCCGCAACAGCACGCCGCCTTCCGGGACTCATCCCCCAGCCCAGTACTGTCTGCCGCCGGGACTATCCTGTACTAACACTGCTCGAAGCAGAGAGCGGAGAGCTCCAGACAGCTGCAGCCAGGTAAAAATAAGACATCCCTGAAAAGGCTGAGAGTCCTGGGTGCCAAAGTCGCCATCCTACACCGTGGCATTGGCTTACACTGCCACAATATATATAGTGCAATATAAATGGGTAATGTATATATATATAACATATTTAAAGGAGAACTATGGGGTTAAGGCTTTTCCCCATAGTTCTCCTTAGGGTAACGGGACACTGAGCCGCCACAGCTGAAGCGGATCCCGACAATTGTGCCGGGATCCACCCAGCTGCGTGACTGACAGCTGGCTCTGCCTATCTAGAGGCAGAGCCAGCTGTACCTGCCCCCTCCCCCAGTCAGAGCTGGCGTATCGGAGCGGGGAATCCAGCCCCTCCCCTGTCATGGCAGAGAGCCGTGACAGGATCGAGAGGTGAGCGAACGCCGGTATGTGTTCGCTCACCTCCCGATCTACTGAGCCGACCTGTGACAGTCTCATTGTCACAGGTCAGCTAGAACTATGAGGTGAGTGAAAAGCACTCACCTCATAGTTCTCCTTTAAACAATTGTGTGTTTCTGCACCATTATATATTATTTTATACAGCGATAGTAAAATTGCTTAAAAACTATGCATATAGTCTCTACAGTATTTTGGGTGCTTTATTCAGTGAAATAAATACACTATGTAAAAAGTGAGTACAATATTTTACTGGCTTATTTCTGGGAAATAATGCACTCTAATATTAATTTTAGTAAGAAAGAGCTCTTCATTGATCCTCTTTACAAATGTTCTGTATACGGTAATTATTATTCCTTGTTCTCTTTCATTGGGCACATTGAGCGAGACTTCCAACTCTTTGAAAGATCAGTGTCCACTTGTTCCATTATGCTATCAATACCCTCCCTCTACATTGTCAGAAGAACTCAGGGATGCCTTTGAGGCCAAATCAAAAGCTGTTTTACATAAGAGAAGCATGTGTAGATAACTGCAAATTAACTTCTTGTTGCCATCATCACCTCCTCACTTGTTTAATTTTTTGCATGGGCAAACCTAGTGCCAGGTAGTGCCCAGGTTGCATTGCTGTCTCTGCCTGTGTTTTCCTCAACATGGCAGGGATGGCCATAGAATGAAAAAGATAAATAAAAAAAATCTCAATACAATTCTTTGCCATACTGACTGTGCCATACAGAGTGGGGCATTTTGTGCTCCCACCTAAATGGTGATCCTTGCATCATTTCCCCCTTGTATCAGGGAGGAGTAAAACACCTCCTTACTGCTAGCACCCCAATACTCCTCCTTCTCACTGACAGTACTCCAACAATCCTTCTCTTTACATCCAGCACCCTAACACTCCTCCCTATTCTCCTATTCTTCCTCGGCTTCCTACTGCCTCATGGATTTCCACATGCGGGTGAAGGGCAGGGATGACCTTCTGTGCAACATAATGGCAGCAGGTGTATGGCCTTCTGGGTACAACAATGGTAGCTAAGAACCTAACACTGTGGTGTAGCAGAGGTCACAAAAAGCTTAAATAAGGTGTTAGGCAAAGCTGGCATGAAAATGCTGGACAAAGAGGTAAATTGGGGAATTTGTTTTGCTCCTGCTTCCATAGCAGATGGGCAGAGGTCTGTGGACCAACCCTGGGAATAGCATCCAAAAAAACGTCTGCATAGCCAGTTGGCATAAACATAAACATAAAAAAACAAACATAAAAAAAGTTCTAATTTGAACTTAGAACTCAATGCAAGTCCATGGGGGGAGAACTTTCAAAAACAATTGTCCCCTTTAAGAGGGCTCATATGCAAGTTATTGTATGGGAATCCTGGTACTGCCCTGGGGGACAGGAATCAATGAAAAAAACACTTTTAAAAAAATACCGTTTTTAAAGGAGCAGTGATTTTAACATCACTTAAAGGGTAACAATAAAAATGAAAAATTCCTTTAAATATCATGCTTGGGGGGTCCCCTTAAACTGCCTGTAAAGTGGCACATCTGTACAATGTATAGAACCTGCTGCAGCAAAACTGACATTTCTATAGAAAAAAGAAAAAAAACATACCAGACTCTTAATCCGAGCATAGCCCTGGCAGGGCCAAAAAGGGGGGGGGCGATCGAGCCCCCCTATAGCAGGCCACTGGGAGGGTGCTTTTTCAGGGTCGCCCCTCGAAAAGCACCTTGTCCCCGTGCCGATGGGGAAAAGGACCTCTTCCCCACAAGCCCTGGGGCGTTGGTTGTGGGTGTGTGGGCAGGAGGCTTATTCACATAAGGGTTCACATTTAATAAGGGGGCACCCAGAATGCGACCCCCCCTTGTGAATGAGTAAGGGGTACTTGTACCGCTACCCATTCACTAAAGGGTTAAAAAAAATTGAAATAAATAGACTTTTGGAAAAAATCCTTTAATAATCCTTTAATTTAACTCAACAAAATAAAAAAATAAATCAATAGAAAATAAATAGACATAATAAAAAAAAACCCTGTCCCGACCGCTCGTGACGTACTCCTGCTGCAGAATGGCATTTTGACAAATTGCGTTAACATATAAACATTTGGGCACTAATATAAGTTATATTATATGTTTAGTCCTTAACATAATACAGAAATAAATCAAATGTTTACAAATGTAGTATACATTCCCTTTAATGGTGAATAAACAATTGAAAAAATAGTAATTCATTTTTTATCACAAATAAAGGTACTAAAACTGATTATTTCACACAATAAACACTTCATTAGGCTGTACTTTCTAATAATATTAGATGATTATTACTATAAGTACATATTCATATAGCAAACATGACTGCAGACCAAAGCTGATCTTACTGCCTACAAATGGATCTAATCTGCAAAGTTTTGAAGTACTGCCATACCGCCAACTGCTTATAAATCACTTCATGTTATTGTATTTACCTTATGCCTCCCACATGTTTGTGTAAGTATTGAGAGCTATTTATCCACTCATTACAAAGGGTGAGAAATACTCCACACTACTATGATGTATTACACCAATTCCCATAGCTTTAATCTTTAAAACATGGAGTGTCACTATAGTCAATATAAGACACAAAGAAAGCTGTCTTAAAAACAATCTATCAGAGAGATAGAATCTGGCAAAACCTAGTGCCTGCAGGCCAATGTCATATTTTTCCACAACCACAATAGTGCGACAACTGTATAGCATTCTTCAAAGGAAACTATACTGGTGTATTGCCAATTTTATTTTAATAGTTTTGAAAGTTCATAACTGTATATTTTTTCTTCATTTTTTAGATCGTTTTTTTAACCCAAAAAATGTACTGCAGAGTATTTTCACTAGTGTGTGCAGAGTATGCTAATAAGAAAACCCAGCACTGTTTCTATACTTGTTCACTGCTCTTGCAGACTAAAGGTGCCCATACACCTTACGATTATCGTATGATTTTCGTATGCGATCGACTTTTTATCCGATAATCGTATGTGTGAATTGCAGTGTCCAACCGACACTACTGTACAATCGTACGACTTTTGACGGTCAAGCATGTTTGAAAACTTTGCTAGATCGTTCGATTTTCGTAAGGTTGCTGGCGTTTCCGTCCGTCAAAAGTCGTACGATCTACACTGCGCTTGCGCTAACAAAAATACGGCAAATCAATTACCGCATTTCGTCCAGGTGCTTTTCGTTAATTACGGCTAAATTAATCTTGCGATCATCAGGGCAGAATGGGGCTGCCGTACGAAAATCGTACGACTATTCGATCGGACGAAAAGTTTAGTCCGATAATCGTAAGATGTATGGGCACCTTAAAGCTCCAGACAGTCAGTATATCTGCTAGGAAAGGAGTAGAAGTTGCCATCCTTAGTCATTCAGCACCACTAAAGCACCAGGTGTGAATTTGCTACCTGATGTGTGTTGTATTTATTAAAAGAAAAACACATATGCAACATTTCCTACAAAAAAAATGTAAACAGTTTAAAAGTGTGTATGTTTTAGTCCTACACATACAATAATACAAAAATAAAGAACACAATATAAAAATACAGCATTCACTCCCTTTATTATGGTTAACAGTATATATTAGATAAACTATATCTATATAACTATATCTACATCTTCATATACGAGCGCATACTATTTACAGTGTAATCCTTCGTGTGTAAGTGTGTGAGTGTGTGCACACCTATGTGTGTGCTGAAAATATTGTTTGCCAGTCAGGGCTGTAGCTACCATGGGGCGAGTGAGGAACTAGCCTCAGGCGCAGCTGAGAGGGGGCGCAGCCAGGGCAGGCCTGGCTGCGTCCCCTCGCCCCTGTTGCCATGGTGAGCACAGGGTGCCATTGGCGACAGGGGTGCCAGGTGGCCAACATAGCCACGGCTCGGCAGGGAGAAGAGGACTGGCACAGGCTCCAGCTTCTCCTCGGATCCCAACTGCTCTCCCCCACCTGTATGGGCAGTGGACTCTGTGTCCTCAATCTCTTTTTCTATTTCAAAAGGGAAATTTCAGGGGTCTGTTTAGACCCCCTGATATTTCCCAAAAGCCCCCCAAACAGTAAAAATAAATAAATGTTAAAAAAGACCCCCCCACACACACACACACACACGCACACTACATTACTAGACATGTGCAAAGACTAAAAATTAGTTTCAGGCGAAATTAATGGAAACTAAGAATGTTGTCATTAGTTTCATCAAACAAAACAAATGTTTATGGTATTTTGGATTTGGCCACCAGCGCATTCTGTGCACTGCCATCCTGGAGGTGGGGCACATGATGTCATATACCGCAAACGTCTGTTGGGGGGGCACAATTTTCTGTTCTTGCCTCAGGTGCAAAAGGAGCTAGCTACGGCTCTGTTGCCAGTCATACATAAAGCTTGCAACAGATAGAGTAAATCTATCATAACATAAAGTAACATTAAAAAAACAACTTCAGTTAACTGTCTTTCATTTAAAAACAGATGTATGTTTTAAAGGTCTGTAAATCAATCAGGAAACAGCAGGTGTAGTAAAAATAGAGCTAGTGCAGTTATTGGCATATGTAACAGTGCTTCATATACAGCGACAATGTATATGCTATACGTTTCTATACAATCATCTTATATTAGGTTTTTTTACTTGATTTAACACATTTTATTTATATGTTTTAATGATAGATTATTTTTCTTTCTTTCTTTCTTTCGTCCTTCCTTCGTCTCTTTCCCTACTGCAACTATAAAGACATTAAGACATTTCCAAAAAAGCAAAAAGAAAACTGACAAATGCCAAGCAAATATCAAACCGCTTAGAAAGTAAGACTTTATACCTCACCTTAATTATAAAAACTTCCTCGTGTTCCAAAATCAAAATGTTAAATCTCTCCTTACTTTTTGAGTTAAAGGAGAACTACGAGGCGAGTGAAAATCACTCAGCCTCATAGTTCGAACCGACCTGTGACAATGAAACTGTCACAGGTCGGCTCAATAGATCGGGAAGGGAGCTAACACAGCGTCGCTCGTTCACTTCTTGATCTATCCCTGCAGAGAGCCGTGACGGTCACTCACGGCTCCCCGCAGGGATCCCCCCCCCTCTCCTGTCCGATCCTCCTGCGCTGACCGGCGGAACGGACAGGGGAGGGGGCGGGCACAGCTGGCTCTGCCTCTAGATAGGCAGAGCCAACTGTCTCTCACGCAGCTGAGTGGATCTCGACAGTAATGCCAGGATCCGTCCCGGCTGCGGCGTCTCAGTATACCACGAGCTGTAGCTCGCGGTATACTGAGCTTAGGGTGACGGGAGGACACTAGTTTGTGTCCTCCCGTTACCCTTAGGAGAACCATGGGTAAAAGCCCTGACCCCATAGTTCTCCTTTAAAATGTATATATTCTCTCAGTTTTCCAGATATGTAATAATCTTGCAGAAATTTAAAAAAAATAGCCTAGGGACAGGTGGATGTCCCCATAACGGAGATAGGCAGCGGAACCATTAAACCGACTTCTCAATGCAACCAACAATACACCAAACCGATGGACTCACTACCCATCCCACCCTTCCTCCCCCTTTCTTTATTCCTCTCTCCTTCAAAATATTCTCGTTTCCATACTCTTTGCTTGCGGTAGATAACCATGTAGCATGTATGATAATTTTGTACCTTCTTTTTTATGTACCCAACCTACCTATGTGAAAACCATATCTACTGAAACCTATGTGTACTGTCTACGCTATTTGTGGAAATTTAATAAAACTTTTGTTACAAAAAAAAAAATATAGCCTTCAACCCAATCACCTTTACTAATTTTCTATGAGACTAAAAATAATGATCCCATAGGGACAACTCTCCACTCATTTTTATTCTCATAAAAAAAACACTGTATTACATCACAGACACATTGCTCTCCTTTTCTCTAATAACCTTAACTAATATGCTGTAAAGCTAAAGGTAGTGACTAAAAAGGCATAATTCACATCTCCTTACTTTTTATACCAATGCAGAAACACTTTATTATCTCACATACATGTTGTTGCTGTTTCTTCCCAACGTGTTCAATAACAATTTATAAAGTTAAAAGTACATATACATACAAATCCTAACTTACTCATGTATACATATCAAGATCATATCATTATCAATATATTTTATCTTTCACTAGAGATATGACTAGAGATAAGTGAACGTGTCTGGGTTCAGTTTGCAGAAGGTTAGTTGAACCCTGTTGGAAAGTCCAAAAATTCCAAATGTAAAATTGAACCTCATTAAAGTCTATAGGGCAAATCTTGTTGATCAATTTTGGTCATTTTAATGCTATTAGGCAAGGAATTATTAAAAAAGGATAGGGGGAGCTAGGCAATGCCATGGAAGCATGTACCATTGCAAATAAAAAAAACAGCAGGGAGAGAACCCCCCTTTAATGTGACTTTGAGGGCAACATGGGAAAGACACAAATCCCTTAAATTACATGCTTGGGCAATGCCTTTAGGCTGTATGTGGTGTAACAGAACAGCATGATTTTCATGGGCAGCATGAGTGAGACTGTATTCTGGCATCACATATTTTAAATGCGTCATTGATTTGTTAACTTTTACATTATTACTTGGCTTAAATACAGCAGAAGTGCTCCAGTGTGATTCCATACAACTTGTTTAGGTAGCTTTTAGGGTAGTTTAGGTATTGGCTGCAACACTTGATTTTTTATCCAGCTGTAATAGGCCTGAATTGAGTGTTGGAAGGCGCAGCCTAAAAGTTACAGGGAAAAAATAAAGCTGAAAAGCTGAAAAAAGCTGAAAAAATAGCTGAAAAAAAAACTGGCCAGTGGCAAAACAGTTTCATAGTATAGTTTGTTAGCTTCTTTATTTCACAGTGCCACATTTCATTGTACTAGAAGTTTAAACAAAAGTAAAAATACTTCATAAATGTAATGCAAACTGTGCACCACCTTTAAAAAAAGTCCTAGACCTATACCCCATCTTGTCTCTGCAAACATTATAAAGGCTGCCCACTCTTCTACAATGCAGGGGTAAGGGCAGGCAGCAGCAAATGTAAGGGGGCAAATTATATGGCCAGAGGGAAGGGCAGGCACCAGCAAAAAGCTAAGTGTAGAATCCTACGCTCATAGGCAGTCTGCCCTTCGTCAAGTCTTCCCATGAGGCGATGAAACAAGAGAGGCAATCTAGCTCATGACATCTGCTGTCATAGACTGGTGTTTTTTTCTATTTACATATTTACAAACTTTTATTATACTTTTTATTTACAGTTTTATATTTTTCTTGTAAGGCCTCCCTGCCCTGGTGATGCACACACACCAGTGCAGCAAACAAACTGGGCAGCAATGCAAAGGGACAGCAATGCAAACAGGGTACTGCCTTTGGAAAAATACCTCATCCTTTCTCTATGCAAAAATGATAAATGGGTTCCTTGAAAGGTAAGACCAGGTCACCATCTATGACAGTGAAGAAAGATGACCTTTCATAGTTCAATAAACCAGAAGAATGACCCTACCACAGATTATACAGCAGTGTAAAACTGGCTAGCAGCAGGACAGTTTTAACCACAGATAATAGACCTAACCGGGGGCTTATTTTCTTTCTGTCAAACCATGCAAAATAAAACACCCAAGTGTATATAAAAGAGTTGTTAAAGTGCTGTTAATTGAAGAACTAGCTAACAATTAGTTGCTATGGACAAATATTGGTCCTTAGTAGGAATTTTGGTTGTACAGATATCTGCTTAATCTGCACACAGGCAGACACATAAGGAACTACAATTTAAAGAACTAAAACACAGTTTGTTAAAGTGGATGTAAACCCAACCACTTATATAAACTTTGCCAGCTGGTGATAATGATATAAAGGTCCGTGTTTGGGCACTTTATGTGAAAATACCCTGCCCCATCTCCGACAGTCTTTTGTCAAAATGAAAAAAAAAAGCTTCTGTGCTGATGCAGATTGCTCATAAATATTACACTGTTTCTGCAACAAAAAAAAGGCCTTTTAAAAAATTGCAGCCAGTAACAATTAGAAAATATACTCTATGAAAAAACACATGCAGCTGCCTATTAGTTTAGTGCATGTGAACAGGTGCAGGCTATGAAAGAATTCAATTGCAGCAGCCAGCAAGAATTAGTAAAGATACCTTGTGGAAACACATATGCAGCCTGCTAGGACTGTAGTACTTGCCAGGAATCGGCTGTGAAAAAAATCAATTGCAACCAGCAAAAGATAGGAAATATGATCTATGAAACATACATGCAGACTGTTATTACTACATTGCATGTGGACAGGAAAAAGCTGTAAAGAAGCTGTGGGACATCAGCAGCATTAGGATGTAAAAGTTATTTTCTCCTCCAACTCCCCAAATTCTCCAAGATACACAGTATTTTACAACCTAAAGCAAATTCACCAAGGGTTTACATCTACTTTAAGAGACAACCTACAATCCCTAAACTAATCTGTGTGTATGTTTTAGCAGCACTATCTTTTCCCTATTACAGCCAAGCAAATTCTCAAAATGGCTGCTAGGAACCCAGTGTTAAGGAGGCTGGCCTATCTACACGCCCACTTATTAGCCTTTCTAAGCCACCTGACCAATGTTCAAAGGTTAGGAAGTGCATTATTATTTACTAAAGGCAAATAGGCTGTTTACTTTGCAAATGAATTAGCACTTTGCAGGGGAAGTTTCCCTTAGCTTATTGAATGTGGTGAAACCACTTTGTATAGAATACCCAATCATGTGCAAGAAAAAAAAACAGCATTTTTCTTGAACATGATTGGGTGATGGAAGTCAGCAGAGCTTCCTCTCATTCACTAAACTAAGGGCAAGCTTCCCCTGCTAAGTGAAATGCCCTTGCAAAGTGAAAAGCCTATTTCCCTTTAGTAAATTAACCCCATTGTTTCTACCATAAAATTCTAGCTAATAGAAGATGTTAGAACTACTAAACAATGTCTAATTAATCCATGAGTATAAATTTGCAAAAACTGCTGTCTGTTATTTTTCATTAAAGAGTATGTGTAGTAAAAAAATGTATTTTTCGTTTAAAGGGCAGAGTTATAGACACTGTCAGGTAATTTTGCTGTCTGTGTCCTGTGTGCAATTTCCCTTCATTTTCACTCCTGAAGATGCAATAGGGAGGAAATATCTGAAAAATGAGGGGAATTCCCCTTTTAGATGGTTATCACTAGAACATGTGTCCCCTTTGGAACATTTCTCTTCACCTTTGTTTCTGATGCCACCTCTAAAATGTTTGAATTACTATCACTTCATGTCCTGGTAACAAGGGTCACCAGAACAAATAGAGATGGTGAATCTCCATAGCAGAGATGCAATCAGCAATAAAAAAAACCTGAGAGGTTCTAACCCTTATCCAACCCTGTCTGAAACTACAAAAAAAGGCTACAGATACACTTTAAATTGTCTCTACCCTATCCCTAAATTAATTTCCAAAATACTTTATTAACGAGTAAGCAGACTAAATTTATATGAGTGGCACATTCAGTAATAACCATAAACATATATATTTTATTGTTATTTTCTTAATATTTTTTCACTGTGTTGTCCTGTAACTATTCTGATGTCCAAAATGTAATGTACAAATCCAATACAAGCAAGTACAGACTAAAGGTGGCCATACACTGTACAACCATCGCAAGACCTTAGTCTTGCGATGGTTGTAAAGTGATTCAAAAAACGTACGATCTGCCCATCTTGGACAGGCAGATCGTACTCTCGATCATCGCATCGGTGCGCACACCGGCCCGTTCGGCATTTGTCTCCCGAGCACCGTTCAAACCAGCCGAAAATCGTACGATTCTCGGCTGGTTTTCTAGCGTGCTCCTCAGACAAAAGACGTGCAACCGTACAGTAGAAACGGTCGCACGTCTTCGTTCACACTGCTCGATTCTCGTACGATCGTGGGATTTCCCGCGATTCTCGTACGAGAATAGAGCAGTGTATGGGCACCTTAAAATAATGAATTTAAAATGAGTGGTATTTATGCTGATTGAAATCAGTGGAAAACAAATTGTTACACACATGACGCCAGTAATTCAAACAGGACTTTTGTATAACATTCTTTATTTTCAAACATCAACTACTTCATTAACTACCTTATGTTTTACACCCTGTCAATAAAGCTTCACCAGCAAACACAGAGGTAAAGCGATCTACAGGTGGAAGTCTTTGCTTCTTTTCCACCCATAAATCATGTGCTCACTGACAAAGGAAAAATCTAGCATTAAAGAAGACAGAAAAGAACTACAATGTACAGCCCCCCATGGATAGAGCCAAGAAAGGTTAATTTGACAATTTGTCATAATCTTACACGCCACCATCTATTCCACACTTTTTTTTTAACTTGTTATGCTGTTTAGTTTGCCTTGCTAAATATGACACAATTACCAATCAATAATTTATTTCATGATTCCACAATTTAAGTGTCAACATATCTGCATGTTCTCAAACACACTGGAACCCAAACTGTTGCCTGACTGACACTGTTTATTAGCAAACATATAGTTCACTCCTTCTTTTTCTTATCTACAGGAGCAGAAGAATTGGTGGTGTAACAAAGATATTTTGCAACAAGTGGGAAATGTTTGCTTATGATCATGACCAAGGAGTTAATAAAATAAATTCCTGACTTGAAATCATATACAGTATATCTGATATAAAAGATACTTACAAAAGTTTAAAACCTTCTATAGTAATTTTTATCACTGTGTTATGTTGTTTACATGTTTTTAATAGCTTTAGTCTATACATTTGTACTCTGTACCAGGAAACTGGCACTGTTACTTTTCATTGTGAGGCACCACACACTAAAAACTGGTGGAAATACTATCCCCACCACTATTATCACAGCTGTCTTTTCCTAACTAAAAAAGTATCCTCTGCACTAACAAAAAAAGCCCTAACATTTAACCCAGTTCTAATTGCACCTACTAACCTACTAACACTTAAAACATTATCTAACATGCCCCTTAACACTTAACTTTCCAAATTATAACCTTAAAATTTTACATTCTAAAGTGAGCAAGCTTTGACCAAAAAAGTAAAGCAGTATTTCCCATAGACTCCCTGAAGTGGATCTTATCTCTAGGACCTAGTTATCATGCCTAGCAGCAGCACAATCCACTCATGTAGGCAGCACTGGTGGGGAGGGGGAAACAGCCGGAAAGGTGAAGAGGCCATAGATCAATAGACAACAGTAGCACAAGAAGGCACAGATCTTCACACGGAGGCAGGGCTTGGAAGTAGGATCAGAAGGCAGCAGAAGCAGTGGAGAAGGGTAATTTCTTCTAATTTTCGGAGTCAAAATGAATAAAGTAGGAGCACTGAGATGCTGCACACATGAGAAAGGCAAGCGTGCTAAAGTTTCTGAGAGCACTGCGGTGATGCACACACAGGAAGATCATTGGGATTACACAAGGACTCAAATATAGCAATGCTGGAAGTTATCTGGGCACATTCAGGGCATATAGGTGCAGGAAAGCTGGAGTATGCAGGAGCATGAGGGCAATCTCAGTAAGACACCAGCAGACACAGGGGGCTCGGCAGCTAGTGTGGTGACACAGACAGCTCAGAAGACACAGGGTCATACGGGAGTCACAGAAGTCAAGGAGATCACCGGAAACTCTTTGGTCACAGGATGTGAGACTATTGCAGCATTGGGGTGCTGCAAGCATAGGGACACATTAGTGTAAGTCTCTAGCATCACTCGGGTTCTGGATACACAGAAACAGAGAGCGTGAGTCTCTTTCAGCACTGGGATTCTGGATACATAGAAATATGAGACTCTGGGAGCACTGATGACAGGACAGTATATTGGGATCTCTCGGAGTACACAGAACTGTGGGGGTCTCCAGGGGCACAAGGGTGCAAGTGTCTTTGGAATCACAGGAACTCATAACAAGGAATTCTCTAAGGAATTCTGGGGTTTACCAAACACTCAGAACAGAAACTTCTCTCAGGAACACAAAATATTGGAAATCACTAGGAACTCATAATAGGGACTTCTCTCAGGAACACGGAATGCTTTGAGTCACTAGGAACTGGAGATGCTCTCAGGGGCAAGGACCACTAGGGATGACTGGAAACTGGGCACTTATGTTAGTAATACAATAATAGCTCAAGCACAAATGTGAGGTCAAGGTGGGAGAGGACAGGCTGTATGGCTGACTATATTAAACAGCAGGTGAGAGCAAGTGGTGTCCATTGTTTCCAGTCTTGTGGAAGGCAGGGGCGGACTGACCCATCGGGCACTCGGGCTCTGCCCGAGGGCCCGCGGCCAAAAGGGGGCCCGTCACCCAGGGCCAAAACTAGGAAGGGGGGCATGTGACTGACCACTCTGGCGATCAGAATCCTACCATCGGCGGAACGATCAGAGTCGCATTGAGAGGACCCTGCCATTCTGTCACTTCCCCCGATATCAAGGAGACAGCAGAGAGGCCCCCTCCCCTCAGCCAAGTCAGCACCGGCACATGAATGGAAGAGGGCAGCTGGCACGGAGGAAGGTGCAGGCTGCTCCCTCCCAGTCCCACACAGGGAGGTTGTGGATGCTCCCCCCCCCCCCCGGGGGGCAACACTGCAGAGGAAAAGTAACCTGTGAATGCCTCAAAGCCTCAGAGTGGTGAGTGAAATATATTTCACTGTACAATGTATGTAAATAAGGAGAAAATATTTTTTTAATTTTGTCTTTACATAATGTACTAGAATGGTACTGCGTTCTTCATTACCACGCTCTGCATTCTTTACCACACGTTCTGCGGTCTTTAATACCGCGCTCTGCGTTCTTTACTAACTTGCGCTGCGTTTTTTACCACCATGCTCTCCATTCTTTACCACTGCGCTCTGCGTTGTTTAATACCGTGCTCTGCGTTCTTTATTACCGCGCTCTGCGTTCTTTATTACCGCGCTCTGCGTTCTTTAATACTGTCCCCTGCGTTCTTTGCCACCGCATTCTGCATTCTTTACCACCGCGCTCTGCGTTCTTTAATACCGGGCTTTGCGTTCTTTATTACCGTGCTCTGCATTCTTTATTACCGCGCTCTGCATTCTTTAACCACTTGAAGTCCAGGGTGTTAAACCCCCTTCCCATCCAGGCCATTTTTCAGTATTCAGCGCTGCGGTAATTTGACTGACATTTATTCCGTCATACAACGCTGTACTGAAATGAATTTTATACCCTTTTTTGGGGACAGATAGAGCTTTCTTTTGGTTATATTTAATCACCACTGGGGGTTTTATTTTTTACTATATTAAGGAAAATTTACAGAAAAAAAAAAACTGTTTCCCCTCTATTAAATTCTAAAACATTTATTATTACCCAATTTTTTGGTAAAATATAAAAGACGGGGTCCCGTCGGGTAAAAAGAACCAAACATGTCAAGCCTTAAAATTGCGCACGTGCGCGAAACCTAAAAAAACTACATTACCCAAAATTGACCATAGGTGACACTTTAAAAGCTTTTACCGCTCATAAGTTTAGTGTTATCAGTGATTGATGGCCCTAAAACTATTGAGCTCACTCCGACGTTCGCGGCGATATTTAACATGTGTAGCGCAATTGTCGCTTTCGCGTGCTGACGCATCTGACGCACATTTACGTTTATATTTGCGAAACATTTTTGGGTTTTTTGTTTTACTTTTTTTATTTGTGACTTTTTTGTTTTTTACTTTTTTTATTTATATATATATATATTTTTTTACACTTATTGTTATTGCTATTA
>NW_017306991.1:40581-44724 GCF_000935625.1 Nanorana parkeri
CCGGGGGGCAACACTGCAGAGGAAAAGTAACCTGTGAATGCCTCAAAGCCTCAGAGTGGTGAGTGAAATATATTTCACTGTACAATGTATGTAAATAAGGAGAAAATATTTTTTTAATTTTGTCTTTACATAATGTACTAGAATGGTACTGCGTTCTTCATTACCACGCTCTGCATTCTTTACCACACGTTCTGCGGTCTTTAATACCGCGCTCTGCGTTCTTTACTAACTTGCGCTGCGTTTTTTACCACCATGCTCTCCATTCTTTACCACTGCGCTCTGCGTTGTTTAATACCGTGCTCTGCGTTCTTTATTACCGCGCTCTGCGTTCTTTATTACCGCGCTCTGCGTTCTTTAATACTGTCCCCTGCGTTCTTTGCCACCGCATTCTGCATTCTTTACCACCGCGCTCTGCGTTCTTTAATACCGGGCTTTGCGTTCTTTATTACCGTGCTCTGCATTCTTTATTACCGCGCTCTGCATTCTTTAACCACTTGAAGTCCAGGGTGTTAAACCCCCTTCCCATCCAGGCCATTTTTCAGTATTCAGCGCTGCGGTAATTTGACTGACATTTATTCCGTCATACAACGCTGTACTGAAATGAATTTTATACCCTTTTTTGGGGACAGATAGAGCTTTCTTTTGGTTATATTTAATCACCACTGGGGGTTTTATTTTTTACTATATTAAGGAAAATTTACAGAAAAAAAAAAACTGTTTCCCCTCTATTAAATTCTAAAACATTTATTATTACCCAATTTTTTGGTAAAATATAAAAGACGGGGTCCCGTCGGGTAAAAAGAACCAAACATGTCAAGCCTTAAAATTGCGCACGTGCGCGAAACCTAAAAAAACTACATTACCCAAAATTGACCATAGGTGACACTTTAAAAGCTTTTACCGCTCATAAGTTTAGTGTTATCAGTGATTGATGGCCCTAAAACTATTGAGCTCACTCCGACGTTCGCGGCGATATTTAACATGTGTAGCGCAATTGTCGCTTTCGCGTGCTGACGCATCTGACGCACATTTACGTTTATATTTGCGAAACATTTTTGGGTTTTTTGTTTTACTTTTTTTATTTGTGACTTTTTTGTTTTTTACTTTTTTTATTTATATATATATATACGAGCGTCTGGAGACGGCAACCCACTGATGCGAGTCTGCCGTCCGTCTGTTTTTTCTTAACGGGCGGACGGCAGGAGGTTAATACTGTGCTCTGCGTTCTCTACCACCGTGCTTTGCATTCTTTACCACCACGCTCTGCGTTCTTTAATACCGTGCTCTTCGTTCTTTAGTACCGTACTCTGCGTTCTTTACCAACGTACTCTGCGGTCTTTACCACCGTACTCTGCGGTCTTTACCACCATGCTCTGCGTTCTTTACCACCGTACTCTGCGGTCTTTACCACCATGCTCTGCATTTTTTAGTACCGTGCTGTGCGGTCTTTACCACCATGCTCTGCGTTCTTTACCAGCGTACTTTGCGGTCTTTATCACCGTACTCTGCGGTTTTTACCACCGTGCTCTGCGTTCTTTAGTACCATGCTCTGCGGTCTTTACCCCCGTACTCTGCGGACGAGCGTCTGGAGACGGCAACCCACTGATGCGAGTCTGCCGTCCGTCTGTTTTTTCTTAACGGGCGGACGGCAGGAGGTTAATACTGTGCTCTGCGTTCTCTACCACCGTGCTTTGCATTCTTTACCACCACGCTCTGCGTTCTTTAATACCGTGCTCTTCGTTCTTTAGTACCGTACTCTGCGTTCTTTACCAACGTACTCTGCGGTCTTTACCACCGTACTCTGCGGTCTTTACCACCATGCTCTGCGTTCTTTACCACCGTACTCTGCGGTCTTTACCACCATGCTCTGCGTTCTTTACCACCGTACTCTGCGGTCTTTACCACCATGCTCTGCATTTTTTAGTACCGTGCTGTGCGGTCTTTACCACCATGCTCTGCGTTCTTTACCAGCGTACTTTGCGGTCTTTATCACCGTACTCTGCGGTTTTTACCACCGTGCTCTGCGTTCTTTAGTACCATGCTCTGCGGTCTTTACCCCCGTACTCTGCGGTCTTTACCACCGTACTCTGCGTTCTTTACCACCATGCTCTGCGTTCTTTAGTACCATGCTCAAATTCTTCTACCAATTCCCCTGCAATTCACTTTTTAGTGAATAGATCGGCTATTTTGAAAATAGTGAGGAGAAATAATTTCTGTAACACAAGAATTTATATGTTGGTGGGCCTTGTGGATGAGTGGGGATTGTGGTTGGATGTGGCCTGTATATGGGCGGAGCAAAAGGGGCCCCATAATCTCGTATTGCCCGGGGGCCCCATGTGTTGTCAGTCCGCCCCTGCTAATAGGAACAGACCAGCACCCTGTGGGACTACAGATAGCATAACAGTTACAGCTAACAGGTCAGCCTTGCATATCTATAAAATTATAGGTAACAGATCAGCTTTGCAGCTGATCTGTCAGTTGGTCTCTGACAGTGTGCATTGTGACCAGGTTTCATGTTTTATTCTCTGAAAAAAATTAAAAGTAAGAAATTTGTTTGGTCACCTTGGGAAAATAAATTTAGTTGAATTCATTTCTGCAGGATTTTCATTACTTTACAGAAAGCCCTAGAGCAAAAAACATAGGAGTAGAAGGCGCAACTGTTTGTTATCTCAGAAAGAATGAGAGCTGACACACCAAGCATCATCAGAAGTACTATGAAAACAGAATAGTACTATTATATAATGTTATTATACTATGCAGATAATGATGCTAATAATAAGCACATTCAATTTTGTTTGTGATAATGCTGCTATTTATTAAGCTACAAAACCTTTTTTGTAATTATTTTTTAAGATTTTTTTATTATTTACACAAACTAAACTGTAAATTCCTTCTCCAGTGCATATATCATACACAGATGGCAGAAAACAGTGAAAGGACACACTAGTGTGCACCTATTCATTGACTAACACATTCAAGGAATCATTTACAGGAAGCAGTAGGCAGTCATTTACTGCTAAAACCACCTGTATCTTGCCACGAGAAAGACACAAGGAATTCTCATAGGAAATTCTTATGCTCCTTAGCTCCATCTAGTGGCAGCATGGAAGTACAACCAGCATTCACCAGCCTTACACTGGCTGGAAACCCAGCCTTATGCTGAGTGGAATATTTATATATCAGCCTCATTAGGTTTAGAGATATAGATTCAGCATTTCATAAAAAGTGTACGCAAAGCAATAATTAAATTGTTAACACAAATAAAACTTTTCATTAGACTATTTAAACTGTTAAACATTATTGATGATTAAACATAACACACCAAGAATTTTCTAATTATTTCTTTCGAGGATGATTACAATGGCATTTCAATATATTTATTCAGAACTTTTTTGTATCTGTTTATATTCCTGATTGATAATTTGCCCTTTTTAACTGGGTTTGGTAATTTTTCAGAAAACCCAATTTAACTCCTTTAAGCTCTAAACATATTTTTTTTACTTAGAAAATTACATTCTAAATATACATTCATTCAGCCCAAGCATACGCTCCATCTGAGACCTGTTTAAAATTTGATAGCTAACACACTCCATCTGTGAAAATCTTTTCTAAATCCCAAGACGTATTACTGTTTCAACATGTACAGAAAGTTTAGTCTTTGCATTGCATAAAGCCTACCGTTTCTCCCGGGAAAAGATTTAAAATGCAGAACATTCCTCTCGGTTGCAGGTCCTATTTATTAGAGTTGTGCTTGGATTTTAAGAAGCGAACTGCAAAAATATCTCAGTTATGCAAACCAATGTATTTTTTTCTCATCTGGCTATTATTGTACAAAGTAGTATTTATCAAAAAAGGAATGGAATTAACTGGCAGTGCAGAAATAATTAGTATTTGCAGCTGAATTTCCCCAATCAAACCCTCGGTGGGTATGACCGCCTGAAGTGGCTCCACACTCTTCTGGACTGTCACAGCAGGACATCATAGGATGGCATAGGATTAGTTACCTCTTCACCTATCCCTGAAGTGCTGACAAAATCTGTGGCCCAGTGTGGCTACTATCCCTAAGGAATATAAGCTGGAAAAACAGCATTTAATGTGTAGGCTCTTGGTTACTTGGGGGGGGGGGGGGGGGGGGGGTGGGGG
>NW_017306991.1:45748-48098 GCF_000935625.1 Nanorana parkeri
GGAAGAGGGTGAGGTGATTGATCTTTCACCATCGCCAAGTTGCAGGACATTGGGCAGCACCATCAACTGCAGTGGCTTGTCCCATCCTGTATCTTTCTCATTGGTGAGCAGATTTACCTAGGGCACTGTAAACGATATATAGCATCCCTTCTCACAGACACACTACATGTCTGTGACTATGTGGACCCTGCTACTGACCGTGTGGCCCAGTGACACAGAGAAATTAGCTTCCATATCTCTTGAAGGGCAGGGATGGTGTTCTGGGTTAAAAATGGTGGTTGGGTACCTTCCACTGTGGTTCAGCACAGGCAACAAAGTCACAGAAGGGTATAGACTCTACCAGCTAGAACAGAAACAGCTGTAAAGCCACCATTGAGACACTCTGCATAGGGATGATTGGGTAAATATTTTTTCCCTATGCTTTAGCAGTTGGGGAAGAGACACCTGCCTTTACTTTTTTCTATGGATAAAAAGGAATAATCACTCATTCTGAGACTTATGATGCTTGTAAAATGTGCTATTGCACTTAAGGCACCCAAACAGTACACAAGTATGGAAAGCAATGCTTAAATTACTGTATATGGCTTACAAAAATCAGCCTGTGTATGGCCACTTAGACCAGAGGTTGGCGTAGTTACCTAGCACTAAGCAAATTAATAGATGAATGCTCTGAAATGGAAAAAACACGCTAATCTCTGTAAATGTTCGTAGAAGGAAATGTGTATAACACCAAATTAACATTTTATTTTTTAAGCAAACAAAATAAATGTAAAATTTAACTGTTCTGATTAAAGGTAAATTCTAGACAGATTTTAATAAAACATTATTAGGTTATATTATGTATTCATAAAAGATTACACATATATCAAATACACAGGGCTGTTGGTAATCTTTTCCCCAGGGGGAGGGGGGATTCAGCTCTCTTAGATTGCAAGATAGTTTATCTAACTGACATCCCAAGCTTTGAAAATATATCAGCTATATCTTTCCGGAGCCAATTTTTTACTTGGAGCTGTACTAAGGTTTTTTTTAAAAACTCTATAAAGTTGAAAATGCACACAGTAAAAATATACAGTAGGTACGAAGTAAGAGACTGTAGAGACCGATTGTGGGGCAGTGTGGATTGCCTCCCGCAGCTAGTAGTGGGTGTGATGACTATTAGGCATGGCTTAAAATTATTTACTGTAACATAGCCTGGGTCTACAGTAATCCATTCATTACAAATGTGCCTTACCCATAACAGTATATTTCACATTAATTAAACCCCCAGCAATATACTGCCTGAACCCATCCAAAAAGCCCCAGACTGGAATAGGTAATGAACAGCACACAGTACAGAATGGGTCAGTAGAAAATATGTAGTGTGCAGCACACATACAGAATGAGGCAGTATAGAGTAGGTGATGGACAGCATGCATACAGAATGGGGAGGTGTGGACTAGGTAATGTACAGCACACAATACAGAATGAGTTGATGTGTACAGAATAAAATGGTGTGGAATAAACTATGTACAGCAGGTTGTACAGAAAGAGGCAATGTGGAATAGGTTATGTACAGCAGGGTGTACAAAATGAGGCAGTCTGGAATAGTGAATGTGCAGCATGGCCTACAGGATCATGTGGCATTTAGCTCAGCTCTTTCATACCTCTGACTTCTGCGTTATACTATATATTAACTAATACTGTTGCATTGTGATCTGTATAAAACATACAGCTCATTGCACCACTTTCCTGTACAGTACAAGATGATGACTGTTTTATGTTCCTTAGATTGCTTAATTTTGCACAGTTGGGCAGAAATGGGGGTGCATTAGAGACCTCCTTCCTCTCCTAAAAAGAACACCAGCCATTCTCCCCTGTAAAGACAGATTTCTTATGCACAGTGAAAGCATATGAGTAATGTGTCTCTCATTATTACCTTTGTAAACTCACTGAGGTCTGATCTCGAATGGTTCCCTACTGAAACCTGTATGAATAACCTTACATGCTGCCCCTCTGGCTTTGTCAATCACACTTCCCTTCCTCTTCCTGCTGCTCCTGCTCCCCTGTGTAGTGTCCACCACCCACTCTGCTTGTTGTCCCAGCTCATACTTATCATACTGCCCTCATATTCTGCCTGTATCGTGCACTCCAGGTGAATGAAAAGGACACTGCGGTCCAGTAAGTGAACTGTACAGAGGTGCTTCCCTGACAGCTTGTGGGTTGTGTTCCTCAGCTATATAGCACGGCTAATCTCTGGGCTGCCAACAGGCACCCAATTTACAGCAGTAAGGCATGTGAGAGTGTCAGGACTAGGACCTATCTGCTGAGCCACAGGTGCTTGGGGGAGGGGGAGGGGGGGGGTGTTTGA
>NW_017306991.1:48359-78504 GCF_000935625.1 Nanorana parkeri
GCCAAGTTTCGTCTTGCCTAGGGCAGCACGAAACCTAAATACACCGCTGCTCCTCGGCCGCTCTATAGCGGCAGCGGCTGATGAGAAGAGAGAACTGACACGGCGATCACTGCTGTTGAAGGAGTAGAATCAGTGCCGCACTGTAGCTGTCCTCACTCCGGTGTTCTATAGAAAGCTCACTGCACAGAGCTCCAGTGTTTCTGAGCACCAGAGGTAGTTAGAGATCTCAATGAGTTGGAGCTTTCGATAGAACACCGGATCCTGCAGCTTCCTCCGCCCACCTCAGCTGCCATAGGCTGGGAGGAAGACTGCAGAGCTGCTACTGGCTGGAAGGACAGCACGGGAGAAGCAGGTCACCTGGGACATGGAGGATACATTGCTTTTTTTCTGCATTACACTGCTGGCCTCTGTACTCTGCATCACACCACTGGCCTCTGCACTCTGCATTGTTACTGATCTCTGTTCTCTGTGTCACACCACTGACCTGGCGGAGTTAAGGGCGGGGCACGGTAGGGGTCAGGTGGGGCGACTGGTGGCGAGTAACTCTTAAGGCCTGGCTAGTAGCTCAGGACTTGAAATTTTGAGTCCTGTTCTAAGCTATTGTAATGCTTATTGTGTTAAAAAATACATAAATGACCTCATCAGTGTGCTATTGCTACCCTTATTGTCCAATCAATTGATTTTGGATGGGTACTTGACGAAGTGTGCATTGATTAATTTAATTTAGCAGGTGAAGTTTAACATTTTATGGTAAACTGTAATCTAAAAACAAAACAAATATGATAAATATACTGCAGCACATGCATTGCTTTCTTCTCCTCTCCTCTCCTCTATTTTCTGTAAAAAAAAAAAAAAAACTCTTATGAAGCAGCACCTCCTCATCATCAATGAGGATTTACAAGAAAAATTCAGGAGCTCCTATTTAACTAGATCCTTTCCAGGTAGTAATATAAATGGATTCACACCTCCCACAGCTTCCTCATACACTTCAACAGGACTTCCATCCTGCTGCTGCTTACATTCTTGGCATAGTTGAGTGTGACGAGAGAAACAACAGCAGACAATATTGTAATCCTGAAATATAAAGAACATAAAAGGAGCATGTAATCAAAAACTTTCTTTTCATGCTCAAGCAAACAGCCCTCACCGTCAAAACACAGTGTTTAATTCCAGGAAGGTACAAGCAGGAGAAGAGAAATTACAGTTGTGATCACAGGAGCACACAAGGGGGCTGGCGTCAGTCTCAGAATGTTTAACTTTTCCCACCAAAAAGGACATAAATCAGTATTTTAAAGAAAGCACAAAAAGAAATGAATAAAAAAAAAAGAACATTCAATTGACGTGAACACAGCTTCACCTTTCTAAGTTGGCTATACACGGTTAGAATCTCAGGTGATTCAGCTTCATAAACTTCACCACTCAGCCGCTAACCAATCACCGTTCAGCTGTAGTCACTGTTTAGGTATCCTGTCAGCCATGGGCCCTGGCTCTTAGAATACAATAGTCGTCAGGGTAGATTCTTCCATCCTCCATGGGGGAAACAAGCATTTTTCTTTCATTCACCCACCAGGGGAAAAAACTATACGTGTATGGCCAGCTTTACCAAGGTAAGTGAACATTCACTTCACTTTCACTTTGCTAAGTGAATAGTCATTACCCCTTAAAATAAATAAGCCCCAGTAAAACCCTCATGGCCCAATCACACTAGCCTTTCTGCTAAAATGCTGTGTTTTAGCGGATGGTAGCAGCTCCAGCAGTGTGTGTTACATCACATTCTGCCCGGAACTATCATTGCTTACATTTGTTTTTTAACTTTATTGGTAGTGTAAAATGTGTGCACTCCATTCAGGTCTCTGCACAGCAGTGTTGTGCACTGCACAGCCATCAGTGGCCTGTGTTGGCAACCAGTGAACTGCAAAATAATGTGGCATGCTGCATATTCTCACAGCACACCACCCATCACACCCATTTTGTGGTATGATTAGGGCGCATAGAAAACAATGCTTTTCTATGTGTTCTAGCAGTGCAGTGAGCTGAGTTGATCCAGTGTAAAACGCAGGTCACCGTAGTATGTGTGGTGAAATAAGCCAGTAACTTTTACTTCTGTTTTTATCCAATTATTCCAACAGTCAAACTTTTTTTCAGTAATGAATCCAGAATCAAATATACATTGCCCAACAAAGTATTTCTTTAAATGTTTGTCCTAGCACTTACAGTCATCATGTGTCCAAACAGCTGGCTCCGACTCTCCCAGCTCAACCTCCCTGAACTTCCTATGGCGTATAAGATCACAAGGGACAGTGCACTCTCCAGCACAGTCTTCAGCAGCTGTCCATCTACAAGCTTTGAGAAGGGAGGAAGGAAGAGCAGGGACAAGGGCATTGGCTTGCCATACTGTGCCTGTGTTTTTCTGAAGACGCACAAAGCATACTAGCACACACAAGGGTGTCTCCATAGGACCCTGCAAAGGAAAGGAGCCAACCTAAACAGGATATCAGGGTCAGTGCTCAGTAGAACAGCTGATTCTGCAGGAAACTAAGGGGGTTATTCACAAAGCTGCCGAAGGATCTATCTGTAGCTTCGGCTGATCCTTAGCTAGCTCTGGCCCCAGGACCCCTTCAGTAGAACCGAAGGGCTGCTGTATGGGCTATTCACTATAGCCCTTACAGCTCCCAAAGTTGGCCGAGTGGCTCAGTCGAGCCGAAGGCATATGCCTCGCTCAACTGAGCCAAGGTGAAAGCCGAAGCTGGCCGGCCAACAGCCTGCTACTGACAGCTGGGCGGAGCCAGCCGTCATCTCACGGCTAGCTCCGGTCACTTGCAGAGACAGATCAGCGTCCCTGGTTACCAGGTAACCAGGGACGCTGATCTGTCATTACTCTCCTGGACGCTCCGGGAGTCTCCCGCTATTAGAAAGGATTAGAGTCGATCGAGCAGAGTAAACCTTTCCCTGCTCTGTTTTGTTTTTTTTCTCCTGACATCGGAGCCACCGGCCCCCGCCATTCAGAAAAAAAACAGCATAGAAATGCATAGCTACATTCCTATTGGCTATTTCACTTTGCAATATATAGTCAGCTTGCTATTGGATATTGCAAATTGAAATAGCCAATAGGAATCTAGCTATGCATTTCTATGCCGTTTTTTGTTATTAATCTGACAGCAGCAGCTGTCAGAATACTAAAAAAAAAGAAACTTGCAGATAGCAAAGAAGCTATTGCTTCCTCTGCTATCTGCCATCATTTCAGGGGGGTGCTCTTTCACCCCCTGCCCCCCTGCTTTACAATGAGAGTTTAGCAGAGCCGGAGGTGATATGAAAGCCGACTCTGCTGAGCTCTCATGCTACTGACAGTTCAGCGTCCCCTGGTTACCTGGTAACCAGGGGACGCTGATGTGTCAGTACCATGAGAACTCAGCAGTCGGCTTTCATATCACCTCTGGCTCTGCTAATCGTTTTCTATTTTTTTTTCGACTTTTTAAAACTGTTTTTCTATTCTGCTTGGGATCACAGAGGTACCGAGTATTCGGAGAATAGGCCGAACAGCAGCGAGTAGCCTGCCGGAGGTTCGGCTCAGCCGATCCATATGTTGGATCGGCTGAATCTAACTCCTTCTGCACTTCGGGTCGGCCAAACATGCTGAGCATGTTCGGCCGACCCGAACCCAGCCGCAGCAAGTCGATGTACGGCTGATTTCAGTCGGTGTACGGCTGAAATCAGCCATACAAGCCTGAAGTGAATAGCCAAACAGCCTTCGACTAACTTCACTTCGGGTCGGTTATTCACACGGCTGCCTACGGCAGCTTTGTGAATAACCCCCTAAAACTTTTAAACATTAAGACGCAGCATCCATTGTAAGCGATTTCATTAGCATTTTAAATAGGTTAAAGAAATGTACTTCAATATCACTTTACAGATCCAGAGTCTGTCAGTACCATATTGAATTCAAAGGAAAAGAATAAAACATGTATCAAAGACTGCCACAGAATAAATGTAACTACAAACAAAACCTCAAATGATATCACTTATACAAACAATAAAAAGAAAAAAAGGTCAGAGCTGTATCCTTAATCAGAACTTGATTGTTCCCCAATAAAATATGCCACTTTAAAAACCTGTGCCACGCATGGTAAGCCAAATATCACACAGATGATCACAAAAATATCACAAACATGATCTTATATCAATGTTATCTTATACCATATAAAATAGGACCTGTCTGGATGCTTCATGTGATCAATGTGTTAATTAAACCCTAAATACAGGGTATTAATGTTTAACCCACATATCTGACACACATCATTGGCATCACTGATATAAGATACAGTGAAGATAATTTATCAGAACTGGAGCAGACAAAATCTGGAACAGTTGCCCAGGGCAACCAATCAGCTTCTCGCTTAAGTTTGTTCAGTTAAGATTTGAAAATCAAAGGGAGAAGCTGATTGGTTGTCATGCACAGCTGCTCTAGATTTTGTCTGCTCCAGCTTCAATAAATTCCCCTCAGTATATATTTAACATAGATAACCGCTAAAAAAGATGACTTGATGGATGTGGAACGTTTTTGTTTGTACACTGCAGATGCCTCCTGCAAATGTACAGCATCAAAGCATAGCGAAAACTTGTAATCATAATGTCTCTGAAGGCCGGTGGCTACTAAAACACAAAAATGGGTGATAATAGTTCCAAGAGTCATAGGCGCATACGCAATGGAATTCAAACATAGGTCATGCATCAGATGCAATAGTTATCCATACAACACATCCAAGTATATACAGTATCAGTAAGCAGCAATGAACAATGTTATTTGCTGATATTGCAATGATCAACAGATATTTCAATATTCATGCTACTGTGTAAGAAATTTATACCATGCTCTCCTAAAATATGGCAGCCACACCTGTCTTCCAAAGGATACTTCATATTTGATTTGGCTCTTATATAGGGATGTTATATAACATCCCTATATACAAGTACAAGTGATTCTAAAACAATACAGACCAATGATTTCAGGACAGTGGTGGAGCGCCAGAGCCCAGTAAGTTTAGGTTCATTCCGAATGGATATTCACAGGAATTTTGTTAAATTCAGACATTCGGATGCTAGGTTTTCAAAAAAGTCAAAAGATAAGAAGTATACTTAATGTATGAAGGTAATGTTAAAACAAAAGGTTGCAAAATCCTATAAATGTGCACTCTCATTCTTGAGGCCAGGGACTCCCTAACAGGGATAAACAGTCTCCTGCAGAAATGTCTGTCAGAACTGTGGATCTTCAGAAGTCCAAAAAACAATGGTATGCTAGGATGTAACACTTTAAGGTGTTTAATTTTTTTTATTAATAATTCCTTTACAGAAGATCTCATCAATTATCTCAAACAGTACTTTCTTATAATTCTGAATTGCAACCTCCAGTAAAGCACTCCTAATTTCTGAGGATTTTCTGATAGATTTTTTTATTTTATTTTAGGATATGATGTAATTTGAGGCTTTGTCTGTAGTTACAATTGATTCATGGTAGTCTGTGATACGGGTTTTATCAGAGGACAAAGGACTCATCACCAATATGGCCTGTGTTCTCGCCAAAGCTGATATCATTGGTTTTCACAGATACCATTTATCACAGACCAAACAGTGTATTAACTGAGGAAGCTTAGGCACCTCTAGTGCTTGTTTACAATTGGAGAAATACAATGTTAGAGATTAAGAGGATAGGGGCAATGGCTGAATTTGTGTGGAGGCTTTATGACACTCGGGTGGGATAGTGTGTGCTGATTTCTAGTTTACAGGTCAATCCACAAAGCTATCTTCAGCTATGGGCATGAGCTATGTATATAACTCCTGCCCAACTGAGAGGAAGCTCTTCAGTAAACCCTGAACACACTGATGGAATTATATTACCTTGCTTGACTGAAATGCATTGGAATTCTGCAAGAACTGAAGTCCATGGCCAGATTTGCACTATGGTCACTAAAGGATTGTGTAGTAGTAGAATGAATAAATGTTTATCACATTTTATTATGATCTTAGAAGACCTCTTAAATCTTAGCCAAGACCTATTGGCTAAATGTTAAAGGAGTTTTCATTTCAAAATATAGATTTGGGTCAGACCAGAAAAAAATCAGGCTTGTTCTCATCAGCCTGGTTGAAAATTGTAAGCAAGCAATAAGCATAGATAGGACTTCACTTTAAAGGATGACTTCATTTTTGATAGACCTTGCGTAAATGCCTCCCCCCTGGTCTCTTCAGTGATTTTTCTTAAATAGATTGCCATTCCATACATGATGCTTGTAAGTATAATCTTTCTACTGTTTGGTCTTCCCACAGCCACTGCAAACTAGGCTCCCCTTCACCAAATTTCCAATCAGACAGATGGCACATGATGAAGAGGAACTACGAGGGAGAACCAAAAAGTAAAGGCAATTTATACATTACACGGTAACTGGAACAAAGAGAAGTTTGTGTAATTCAGCATATTTACTGTTGAATAGATCAAACATGCTTAGTACAGTAGTCAAGTGATAGTCATATGGACAAAAACATGGATGCTCTGGTGTGAGATTGCACCATCGAAGAACAACAACAGATAGCAGTGTGTCAATTGGCTGCACATTTGGATATCAGCTATGGATCTGCATTTTCCATAGTGCAAGATGTTGGGATACAGGAAAGTCTGTGCACGATGGGTTCCCAAACAGCTTACTGCTTTGCCCAACCATCAGCATGTGCTTCACTACGACCCAGTGATCAAAAGGAAGGAGGTGCTCCTCGGTCACTGGTTCACCTCAGGTGATGAAGTAAAGAAAGCGGTGCACACCTGGCAGCTGATAAGCTTCTTCTCTGCAGGAATACAGAAGCTAGTTGTATGATACAACAAGTGCATCATCTTGCAGGGGGACTATGTGGAAAAGTGATATGTTAAAGTGCTCACAGTTACTTCTGTTAAAGCTGTTAAATGTATTTTGCCTTGACTTTTTGATTCTCTTTTGTACTTTAAAGAATAATGTTTGTTCACTGGGACATTTGTCAAGGCAAAGAAAGACTCAATTATTCCCTGTGGTAGTATATGCCACTTTAAAATGCACCTTATGATGAATGCAGACTTTTAGAGCTCTGAGAAGGCTGCCCTGCTTAAATATTTTACTTAGGAGTCAGCTGTTTGCAAACTTGATGATGCATGTGCTTGCACATTTTATGGGGAATGTATATGTGTTTTATTTGGGTTCCTTCTCAAAAAACGTTTGACTATATTTTAAATAAAAATATTTATCTGCACATTCCCCAAACTGGTGCAGCATATGCTTTCATCTCGGAGTGATGAATTTTATGGAATCACCCAGCTTCTGCAAATCGGGATTTCTTGGGGTATGTCCATCTGTTTAATATGTGATTTCCTAAGTTATCCCTAGCAACACATCACAAATAGAAAAAAAAGGATGAAGGTTAGCAAAGATCTGAGTGTGATATTATTACAGAAGAGGCCTAGGACAGCTGCAACTGGAAAACAGTCAAGTTAAGAATAAAGAATGGGCAGAAATGGATACAAATAATAAATAATTGTATTTAAAAAATGCAAGAACACTTTATTTTAACAACACACTCTAAAATGACATACAAAGCTCTCTTCCCATTAATTTCTTTATTTGTTGACTAATTTAGGTTCAGTTACATTAATGTTAAATAAATCCTTTAAGTCAAGAAGCAAGGCAAAGTAATAATACTTCCCTGGTAACTAAATTAGCACTTTTTTTCTCTTGCAAAAACATTAACTAGAATGTATACAGATGTTATTGTTCCATAATATATGTAGGTTTACGGATAATGTGAGTGGAATGTTTCAGTGCTACATAAATACCATAGGCATGTGTGAGATCAAAAATGAATCAGCAATGAAGGTAAATCTCATTATATTTAATACCCACTTTGAAGGCTATAGCTCTATGCTGCAGAACCTACAAACTAGCTGTCATTTTCTCAAATGAACCGATCAGTTCCACTTGCCATCTAAAATCCGACCACAAAGTGTTTTCTACTACGAACATATTTTCCATTCAGATTGCAGCAAATAGAGCATTACATTTTAATGATATTTTATCCACCAACACACCAGATCTCTGAGGTGAGCTGCCAGTTTGTACAACATAAATGCCTTGGTATAAAAGAATGTATGACCGGCTGTGCAAAATCCATCAGTTAGACATAAAGATATGTATTTGACTTTTGCTCCAATTATTTTATATATTTATACATTTTGCCTGGCAGGCAACAAAATCTGTACAAAATAAAGTTAATGCACTGAGTATAAATCACGTGAGATAAATATATTGATTAGTTAATTCAATAATTAATTTTGTTTATAGTAATCAAAAGAAGTTTTTTTTATTTAGTTGTAAAAGTGGAGACATCTTTTCAGTCTGTAATCTCAGGCCAACCCGTTCTACAAGACTGGGATCAGGAGAAACTGGCACACTCACCACCATTGTACCGCAATCTCAAACTGGGAGATTTTCCAGTGAAACCTTCTTTAAAGGATCATGTTCCTGCAAGTAGACTGGTTGCCTGAGTCTATTTAGGCTTCTGGCTTTTGGAAAGGAGTCTGCATTGCTAGATGATCCAGCAGAAAGTTGAGGAGCTTCTAAACCCAGGAAATACACCAGAGAGAGTCACTAGAATGTGTTTAAGAATGCCTTTAATGATTTGATCTCAGCATATAAGCATTACATGGAGACAGTGACCCAGCAGCGTGGAGCAATAATTCTCACTTGTGGCACAGTGATCTAAAGAAATGTATAGTGGGTTGGTATCTTTTTTTATTTATTATGATCTGAATTAATAAGAAATAAAGTTTCACACAAAAAAACTCACAATAACCTTGCTCACAGAGGCTTGTGAACAAAGTGGGTGGATCTAAGTGGCATAACAACATTGGCATTGAAACAATCGGAGTGTGAGCTGTAAGTAACATCTTTAACTTCCTATAACTAAATTTAAAAAGTTCTAACTGGTATAATGTATATTAATATAGTTGAAGGGTTTGTGCAGTGCACACTGTGCCACATGTATACTCAAATGGAGCCACAGCTCCATGATGAATACTGCTGTGACAGATGTCAGCAGGTTGCACTTCTTGAAGCTCACAGTAGAGATCTGGAAGAGATCTGTAAGGAGGCTTGACAACCTTGAGAGGTGTCTGCTGCTCACTGAGCAGGCAGTTAATGAGGTTGATGTGGAGGGTGGAGGGGTAAGTGAGGATGATCAGGTAGGAAACTGTGTTATTGTAGCTAGAGGGAGTGGCAGGGGCTCACCGAAAAGGAAGGCCAGCACCCAAACAAATTTGCTAAGTTGGGTGAAGATGTGCAGATGGCAAACTCAGAGTTGGCAGCCCTAGATGTCACTACTACCCCTAACAGCCGTGAGAGCAGCCCATCTAGTCCGGGTGGTGAGGGTAATGCAGCAAAGCCTAGACAGGTGGTGGTAATTGGGGATTCTATCATTCGGAGGACTAATAGAATAGTTTGTCACCCGGATAGCCTCAACCAAATGATGTGCTGTCTCCCTGGTGCCAGGGTTCGGCATGTGGTGGACTGGGTGGATAAATTACTGGGAGGGTGTGGGCGTGACCCAACTGTCTTGGTCTATGTTGGGAGGTAAATCTGGCCAACCAAAGGCCAATCTGGTGCCTATATTTAAAAAGGCATCAAAGTCTTTAACAAATAATTGCAATGCACTTGGGGACTAAAAACATGCATGCTTCAAACACATTAGGGGAGTGTGTTTGTGGGAGTCAATGATAGAGAAAGATCTGGGTGTACTGGTAGACCATAGATTCAATAATAGCATGCAATGTCAAGCCACATTTTCTAAAGCAAGCAAAATACTTTCCTGTATTAAAATGGGTCTAGACTCTAGAGATAGAGACATAATCCTGCACCTGTACAAAGTATTAGGAAGACCTCTGGAATATGCAGTTCAGTTCTGGATACCGTTTCACAAAAAGGATTTTGTGGAACTGGAGAAAGTGCAGATAAGGGCAACTAAACTGATAAGAGGCATGTAGGAGCTCAGCTATAAGGAAAGATTATCTGAATTGAATATCACCATGTATAAGTATATAAATGGTCCATATAGGGAGCTTGGTGCCAAATTATTCACTTTAAGGTCACTGCAAAGGACAAGGAGGCACTCTTTGTGTCTGCAGGAAAAGAAGTTAAACCTTTGCATACGGAAATGCTTCTTCACAGAGCTGTGAAAATGTGGAACAGACTCCCTCAGGAGCTAGTTCTAGCTAGCTCAGGTAACTGTTTTAAAAAAACATCTGGATGCACATAATAATGCAAAATATTGGCGTCTTATAAGTAAAATAAACACCAGAGATTGGTCCAGGGAATATCCAATCGCCTTATGGGATCAGGAAGGAATTTTTTCCCCAGTTGGAGCAAATTAAACTGTGCTTTGTAAGGGGGTTTTTTTTGCCTTCCTCTGGATTAATGGTGGGTAACTGTGGGCATCGTATTATGCTTTAGGGGTTTTTTTACTTTTATTTTTCTCTTATCTCTATGGGTTGAACTGGTTGGACTTGTGTCCTTTTTCAACCTGGCTAACTATGTAACTATGTAAAATGTTATTTATCAATTATTTTATAGGTAATTCACCCTACATTCACCCAAAAATCTTTGGTGAACATTCACCCGATCTATCATGACAAATTAGTAGAAATTCACCCATGATTCAGTGAAAATGACATTCCCTGACAACCTGGAACATCTGTTCCTTAATAGGAACAGGTCTTGACTGTAACATGTGCCCTGTGTAAGAAAAGGGTTAATGTTACCTTACCTGTACATTTCCCTGACATTCCCTTAACCTATGGTTCACTATAATCCACCTGGTTTAGATGTTATATTAGTGACTGCTATTCTGCTGAGAGTGCTGAAACTGTTGTCAATACAAATTCAACAATGACATTGTTAATTTTTATTTTAACATAAAAAAATGAACCCTTCAGGAGGAAGGTATACAGATCTTTCTTTCCTCACTGCTCAAACTCTGAGTGCTAAATAAGTTTTCATCACAAGTTTTCAGAGCCCTGGAAACTCTTGGTGGGGAAGAGGGTGTTCCTGTGACATCATCATGTTTAGTATTTGGTATTAGTGTCCGGGAATTTTGCTGATATTTTTTTGACATGTTTCTAGAACAAATACACTTGTTTGGAGGTTATAAACAAGTGAAGCAAATTTTAGAATTGATCATATGACCTTTCAATAACTGCAGTTTTTTTTAATAGGACACTGCAGAAAGCTATAAAATGCAATAATCTATAGACCGAAGTATGTATGTATATAGCGAACTTTTTTCTATCAAAGTAGTAGCCCATTCTTACACTGATTTATTGTGTTGTGTGGTACAATTGATTCTACCATTGGTGGTGACAATTACAGATTGTCCAAAACAGTCCAATTTGAACCAATTTCTATATAAATCTAAAACAAATACCCATAATCTCTTATTTATATTTATTTTATTTTAATATTGATATTATAAATAAAAACCATTGTCCTCATACAGTAGTCAAATTATTGGCCCTCTTGTACATGTAGCAAGCTGAGCTACTTGTACTTGTAGTAAGCTGGGTATACACAGTATTAGACATGTAAATTTTATTTAGTTCCAAATGGACATTCGTACGAATTTCATTACATTTGGATGCATCCAAATTTCCAAATTCAAAGGTGTCTGAATGTGAACGAATCCGAATGCACATTTAACGAAAATTACGTTACATCCAAATTTTATTCAACATGAAACTAATCGGACATGTGGCTAGTCAGTTTGTTTTTGGCAGTTGGGTGTTGCATTATAGGCATGGTCATGAGACTTCATGTTGTGGAGTAGAGAGAGTCAATAAGATAAGTAGGAGAGCACACAGAGCCAGAACTAAAATGACCAGAAAAAAAACCAAAAATAATTAAGTTTAGTAACAATTAAAGAATCCATCTGAATAGATCTGAGACAAAAATTTGGATTGTTACAAAACGTAAATTCGGACAGATCTGAAATCCAAATAGCGAGCCATATCGAATTTCGGATCTGAAATCTGAAAAACAAAAGAAATAAAAATCCAAATCAATCTGAAAATAAATAATTTTTTTGCGGGGTTACACTTGTACACGGTTTTTGTGTAGTCTGCAGGCTGAACTAAAAAATCTAAACAGTGAGGATGGATGAATCTCCCACTGTGCCCTTTGTAATTTGACAGCAGCGGGGGTGGCACTGTCAGAATACCCCAACAGTGACAGCAGCTGATTGGCTTGCCCAAGATTTCCCATTCGGCTCCTTCGATCTTCTGATCAAAGGATGCTGGATGGAAGTGTGGCGGCAGGGCCACCCACTGTGTGAATTTTCGGCCGGTTTGACCGGTCAAAATTTGTGCAGTGTATAGCCAGCTTAAACATATTAAAAAATCTGTTAAAGAATAAACTTTTTCTAACAGTAATTGTAACAACAATTCCCAACAAATGTTTTGTAGATTTATTTGACATAGTAGTCCTTTTAACTAAAATACGTTTCATGGGTATCCCAAAACCAGGCATCTATTCATTGTCTGCTTTCATCAGTATTAGTACAGATTCCAAAGCATTCCATTACTTTTGTTTTCCTGCATGTGTAAACATTGTTTCTTCTGACAGTTTCTATGATTAATGCTCTGCAACATTCTCTGTCATCACCTGTAAGAGCAAGGATATATTTGAGATACAAATGAAGAAATGTAAAGTGCAGATTGCAAATATGTTTATTATCTGTGTACTACAAAATGCTGCTGGATATGGTTAATTAGACTCCTTAACATCATCTATTTAGTCTCTGCCACAATTCATTTGTCCAAATGAATTATAGACAGCAGCACTCCTTTTGTATTCTGAACTGTGAAGTATTTGTACATTGTTGTCGGTGACCCGTAGCATGTAAGTAAATCAGCTTTTTATTTTACTCCACATTGGATTATGCCAATAGCTGTTAGCCATGTTTGGTTTATATGCTAGAGTCTATTGTGAAAGCTTGTATCTCTTGTTAATGCATATTTTAGAAATCTCAAGATTGAAAAAAGACAGTTAATTCTGTTGCATATTCATGAAAGGACAGGATTAAACAAAAAGAGACTATTTGTAGTCAATTTTGAATTAGTTTGTAAAAAAAAGTAGGTTCCTGAAGGAGCCTTGGAATTGAAGAATGTTTATTTTTTACATTATAATTTATAACATTTTATTAAAAATTGTTAGGTATACACATATAGTAATATTTTTTATTATTATTATTTTGTGATAGAGCAAGGAATGGTTAGAGTCTCTGACAGGATTTTATTCTTTTGGGGAGAGTTTGGCTTATTTCCTGAAAAAATAGGGAGTAATGGGAATGTGTCCAATAGGGGCATAGACAAAAACCAAAACATTTTTAGTATAATGGGGAAGAGTTGGAATGTCTGACAATGTTTTTATTGCTAACTGTGCCTACTGAGGTCACATATGGAAATACAAACCCAACAGGCATTTTAGATCATATCATTTATCTGAACTCGTTTCAATACTAGAAAAATAGCTGGAGTTAGGCTTTAAAATAATTTAGTTTAAAAATGTGTTTTATATGAATGCTTGAAGTAGTATTAAAGTCAAACTTTTTTAGCTTTTTCAAATGCTGACTAAATCACATGGTTGCTGCTCCTTGATGTTTAAAAATTTCAGTTTCCAGCAGAATCAGCCAGTTCCCAGAGCACTGGCCCTAATATTCCTTTTTCGGGTGGCTCCTTTCACTTGCAGGGTCCTATGGAGCCACCTCTGTGTGCACTAGCATGCTGTTTGTGTCTGCAGACACACAGGCACAGCAAGCATGGCAAGCCACTCCATACTCCCCACTCCTTCTTCCTCTCATTTCCAAGCTAGTAAATGGACAGTTGCTGGGAACTTCTCTGTCCCTTGTGATCTTGTACTGGACAGGAATTTCAGGAAAGCCTAGCTGAAATAGTTGGGGCTAGCTATTCAGAAACAGGAAGTGCTTGGACAAGCATGTAAAGAAATAGTTTTCTGGGCAATGCATATATGTTTGTTCGGGATTCATTTTCGTAAAAAAAGTTTGAGAGTTAAATACTAATTTAGCAGCTTCCTAAAAGATTGTTTACCTTAATAATATTTATTTTATTCATGTTTCATATTTATTTTTTTCATACAGCTTCGAGAGCAACTTTGAAAATATAAAAATCCTTTAAATCACATGTTTGGGGGGATGCCTTCAAGCTGCACATGGTTTTATGAAAAAGTACGATTTTCCCTGACAGTCTCAGCGACACTGTACACTGGCACCCCATAATTTTTTTACAATTGGCTTGGCTTGCAAACAGCAGCAGCACACAATCTATTCATTTCAGTTTGAAAAAATAGGCTTATTTCAAGTAGCTTTGGCTCATGAGTTTAGGCTGAGTTTGAGGAGATAGATATTGGCCAGCAGTTCACTGTGGCTGTCCTTGTTCCCACTGATACAAAACTGTCCTGCAACTGGCCTTGATCTATAAAGGTCTCATAAGAATTCATATTAAAAATGGCCAGCAGCACGATAATTTTAATGACAGGTATGACAGTTTTAATCAGGGCTAATAGGCCTAACTGGTGTATGCCTAATTTTTATTTTATCTATAGGGATAAGGTGGAGCCTTGAATGTGAGTGATATTTTGTTAGGTGGCCGGTGCCGACTGTATTGGTATTTAATTTTTTCCTTTTAAACAATGCAATGGCAAGCTGCAAACAAAAGGCAGCTTTAAGAACAGATATCCAGTAACAAGTGATCTGCTTAAAGCACCCATAATTCGATCCCAAATTTAAGACCCTATCAACATAAAATGGAAACAAGACACCCCATTATAAATGAAATCCCCCCAATTTCACCCTTCTAAAATAAAAGTCTGCTTTTTTAGGGAAGCCTTGCAGCAAAAAATGTGTTCTATGGACAGGACAGCAGCTAAAAGTTGTCAAACTGAGGCTGAGAATAGAAACTGATTGGTTGCCAAGGGTGACGGCTCCAGATTTTGTCTGCTCCTGTTTTGTTAAATTCTCCATTAGACTTTTTATTTTTCATGAATAGGATTATGCATGCTTGCAGTATGTTCCTAAAGTTGAACAGCCTATATAATTATAGTATGATTGATGTGTTACATTGTAATAATATTCCACATCATATCAACTTCATTCATTCCTCATATCACATGACTGAAATGAATAATTTGTGAATATATTCACCAATTGAAAATAAATGGTTCTCTTTGTCATACTCAAGAAAAGTATGCTCCACTCCACAACAGTGTTACCAGTCCCATATTGCATATTGGGATGTAGTTACTCTCTCTCAGATTAGTTCTCACATCCAGAATTGTTATTTATAATAATGTTTGGTCATGTCCATAATTAAAAGGGTTTAGTCCTGTATTGAATGCTCTACACTCTCACTGTGGCGCATAGAGTCACACGACATATTGTGGGTCCCACTAGTAATCTGTTTTAGCTGGAGGATGGACTATCTCAGAAGGTGTATTCAATGTATGAAACCTTTAAAGTTGACCTCCAGCCTTACCTTCAGTCTAGCACAGTTGTACCGGCTTCTTTTTTTTCACTGAAATAACTTACTCTGGTTTTCACTGCACACTGTGAGCTTCTCACAGTGTTCATCAGAAGGTTTGGCAAGTCACATAGAGCCCGTCTCATTTCCTGGCTGGAAGACATTCAGCATTGAATAGCTCTTTCCTCCCTAGCCTTACTGTCCCTGGCCCACTCATTCCATTCATTGGATTTCAGTTCTTTCAATTATGGAGGTTCAGCATCACATGTGTTCATCAGAAGGTTCAGCATCTCACAGTGTTCATCAGAAGGTTTGGCAAGTCACATAGAGCCCGTCTCATTTCCTGGCTGGAAGACATTCAGCATTGAATAGCTCTTTCCTCCCTAGCCTTACTGTCCCTGGCCCACTCATTCCATTCATTGGATTTCAGTTCTTTCAATTATGGAGGTTCAGCATCACATGTTTGCATTACCTAGGATGGTCTGCATGCAAATGCAGTCTGTCTATAAATGCCTACTCCTCCAGACTAACATCCACCCATGAAGGTATTTCATTCACTTATCCTCCCAAGAGCCAGGTTACTGCTTGCATCAGAACTTGCCATCATTCTTCTTTGTAAAAGGGCATACAATGCTTGGCAGTAATTGTATATCTTTGCCTAACCTGCTCTAATATAATAATAGCAGAGTTTTTTTAAAGATCATTTACAAAGACAATACAGCAAACATTCAGATGAACCTATGGAACCTATAGTAATTTTCATTTTATAATTAAGACCAATGGCCCCCAACACATACCATCACTCACTGTAAACGTACCAGCACTTATCCTGTAAACCTTAAACTGAACTCCAGGCAAGCAGCTAAATAAACAGATGACACATATATAAGGGAGCTGTTTTACCTGCCAATGGATTTGTTTTTCAGTCCACTTAGTTCTGAGATTTACTCTGCAACACCACACAGCCGTGTCTAACCTCAATTGTCTCTTCTGCAGGTAAGTAACAATTCGAGGTTTCTTCTCCACCCCCTATCAGTGACTGGACAGTGAAAGTAGAAATATCATATTGATGAGATTGCCTATCTGTTAATTTACCCTCTCCCCCCATCAAATGATCTTCACAAAGTGGCAAATGTCAAAGAGGACAGACAAATGTAAGTAAAATCTAACCACAGCATTAAAACCTGTAAATAGCTCAAAAAGTACAGGCTAGGCTTGAGAAAGTAATAAATGAAGCAACTTTATTAATAAAAAGTAGGGGTGTTATTCACAAAGGATCCAGCCTTAGCTTTGGCTGATCCTTCGGCTCTCTTCGGCCGCCAGAGCCATTCGGTTCAGTTGAACCGAAGGGCTGCTGTACGGACAATTCGCTATAGCCCAACAGCAGCTGAGCCAAAGGCATATGCATCGGCTCGACTGAGCCGAAGTGACACCCGAAGTGGGGTGAAAGGCCTGCCCAAGGACCGGCTGTAAAACCCACAAATGACAGCTGGGCGGAGCCAGCCGGGATCTCATAGCTGGCTCCGCCCAGTTGTAAAAACAGATCAGCGTCACCAAATGACCTGAGGATGCTGATCTGTCATTAAACAATACAACTGGGCGGAGCCGGCCTTGACATCACGGTCGGCACCGGCCAGTTGTTATTCATTGGCCAGGACCTGCTAGAAGACTGCCAGCCAATAGGAAACAGTTGGGCGGAGCTAGCTGTCACTGCTACCTCTGCCCAATTGTTTTTTTTATTATTTTTTTCTTTTTAAAAAATCTTTATTTAATTTTTTAATTGTAATATTTATTTACATTTTAAAGAATTTTTTACTTTTTTTCTACTTTTTTCACTAGGGGTCAGTTGTTCACTCGGCTGCCCTCGGCAGCTTAGTGAATAGACCTGTATGTGAATAGGGGTGAATGGCAGCAAGTGATCTGCCGGAGCTTCGGCTCAGGTGATCCAGATGTTGAATTGGTTGAGTCGAAGTCCTTCTGCACCTCGGCTCAGCCAAACATGCAGAGTATGTTTGGCTGACCGTAGTGCAGCCGAAGGCAGTCGATGTACGGCTGATTTCAGCCGATGTACGGCTGAAATCAGCAGTACTGAGCCGTAGTGAACAGTCAAATGTTGTTCGGCTCACTTCACTTCGGCTGGTTTATTCACTCGTCTGCCTTCAGCAGCTTTGTGAATAACCTTCTAAGTGTTTTTAGAGGAAATTTAGCAAAAATGTACCACTCTGTAAATACAAAAATGCTTACAAATCCTTTATTATACAATCTTATAAATTTCCCATATTTGGGTGATTTACTAAAATGTAGACATGTGCACTGCCAAAAAATTCGTTTAGTTTCGTTTCGTTTTAAATTCGGATTTGTGTTATTTCGTTTTTCGGGATTCGGGTGTGAAAGTCAATTCGGAATCCGAATTCGGACGAAATTCGGTAGCGGTAGGTCGAACGTTCATTTCGTTTTCTGTTCTTATTCGTTTCTTATTTGTTTCTTATTCGTTTCGTTCGTTCGTGACATTTGAGGGGGGAAAAATATTTTTCTCCTTCTCTAATGTCACTTTGCTCCAACGAACGAAACGAATAAGAAACGAATAAGAAACTAAAACGAAACGAACGTTCGGACTACCGCTACCGAATTTCGGAAATGGAAATTCGGATTCGTTTGCATTCGTTATGTCTGTAATTCGGAATTCGGATACATCCGAATGTCCGAATTTCCGAAAATTCGTCCGAATTTCGATTCGGAACGAAACGAATCGCACATGTCTACTAAAATGTCTAAACTTCTAAATGCCTAAATAGAAATGACCCCTCTAATGAGAATAGAGGGGTTGAATACTGTGTTGTGCATTGTGGTCTGAAATGTTAGAGGAAGAATTAATATGTAAAGAATAGGATTTACATATTGAAACAGGATTATTGTAAGCTTATTATTCCAAAACACTATAGAATGCAGACTACCCCCAAGTCACTATTAATTGCCTTACACCTCATTATTAATGTTTGGTATACTATACAGGGATTGGTGGGTCCTCAGTCTTAGTTGATAAAGTGGGAATAATGTAAGTGCACATACAATTATGCATTCAAGTTTCCAGCTTGGACCATCCTCACACAAGGTTCCTGAAGTTGAACACTGTGGTTGTAAATGTCTGTATTGATGTGCATTTTTACTCAAGAAAGGAAATGAGCAGGGATTTAAAATTAAATAAAATAATGTCTACAAAACTCTAATAAAATGATAATGATAGATACATGTATTTTTTATTTTAGGTAAATAAATATATCATTATGAGTTTAATTAACCTGTGTTGTTCCAGTATATTAACAAAAGTATGTGATAGATACATGATCATACTTAAAAATAGACCCATTTAATCCAAAATCTCTATATAATTAATAAAGTAATACATAATTGTTGGATAAAATTATTAAAACATATCAATAAGAGGGTCTTAGGCAACTAAAGACATGTTTACACTAGTGCATTCGAAAACAAATATGCCTTTTGTTATGGAAATGCTTGCATCTTTTTTCATACATTGCAGTTAAAGTTACCACAATGTAATATGTGTTTTATATGGTTTTCACATTAATTTTACATGCATTTTTTCAGATTTGTTTCAATGACCTCTCTGCAAACACATGTGAAACCATAGGCAGGTCACTCCATGCACACTAATTAAATATGCATTGCATTTTTAGTGCACTTTTAATGTGTTGCCATTACCTATAATAAATCAGATTTTTACAGACCCATGCACAGGCAGGATTTCTACAAAAATACACTTTACTGTACTATAAGGCAACATGGCAAAATGTACAATGTGCAGAGCTTCATAGATAATAATGGAAAATGATTATCCCCTATGAATATAAAGGAAGTGCATGCACATGTTGTAGCACAGTTAAAAAGAGTGATTTGATAGGCCTCTATCTTAAAAAGGTCTAGAACAGCCAATGTTCATGTGCGTACATTTTTTACTTTGTAACTTACATTATACATGCTCCTACTGACCACCCTTGCGGACAGACATAAATCTTTACAATAACACACTCTGATAAGCCATAATGTGTAACATCATAATGTGTCATCATAATTAGCATTCACCAAGAGAGCACGAGTTGGAACTCAACTAAAATAAATAACAAAAAACTTTTTTTAATAAATTGTGTTTTACACATAATATGTCAATATATTTTAATATTTTAAAACTGAAGTATTGCAAAATTTGGGAAAAGGTCATTTACCAAGCAAATCTGCATTCATCCATGTAAGTGTGCATGCATTTGCAGAGGGAGGCACAAGCAAGCAAACATACATTTGTTGACAAGTGAGAGTGAACACTGCTCAGCTTCATTAGCAGTGTGGGTTCACCTAATAAATCACGTCCTATGTCAACATATTAACATTTTTGTGTATTTAGTTTAATTCCCCTGCTTTTATGAAAGGAAAGCAATCTAAAGCAAAAGATTGTTCCAGAGAGATAATAATTATATTATATGTATTTTTTTATTTTTAATCACATTTGTGTCATGTTGTATCTCAGTATTTACTGACCAAGCCTAATACTAGGGAACTGTTTATCAATGTTTTCACCCAAGATGCACACAATTTGAACCAAAATTCATACATTTTCACCTAGGAATCAGTTAGAAAGATTGTATAAATCTTGGGAGAAAGTTTTACCAATCTGGGTAAAAACAATGATAAATAGACTCTTTAGTATTTTAAATCAGTAAATATAGTGTCAGTAATATGCTGTTACATTACATATAAGTGTTACCCAGAGAACATCAATAATTACAATTAAATATTAAAACGTTTTTACAAATTCTTCCCTTAGAAGTGTTGGCTTCTCTGTGCTTTTTGTGAGCAGTTTAATCTAAGAGAACAAAATGTTGGATGTAAATAGCTCGTGAGAATTGATAATTTTAATGAATAAAAATAAACTGTTTCAAGGACATTTTTGCTCCTTTGATGTTAGCATCTAAAAGTCTTCCATGAATCTGAATGTTAAACAGAAATGATTACAGCCTTATAGTAATCCTTAGAGCCAATACTGCTGGATTTGGAACAGAGACAGAGATCAATAGTTGACAAAAAGAATATCTCTTAGAGTTGACTGGGCTGCCTCTTCTGCTAGCAAACATTAAAACAAGGCGAGACTTAGTAGTGATCAAATAAGGCAATACTAGGAAAAAGGGTTTTGTCTTTCAGACTTGGTAAGGCTACCATAACAGAAATATTTTTAAAGGAATTAGTCACATCTAATGGCAACCAACAGTAAATGTAAGTTGGAAATGTTGAGAAAACACAATGTAAGTGTATGGAAAGTGGGATCTTGCAGAAAGCAAGGGCTGTTTTGCATACTGCTAAGACTATTTGCACAAGGATTTAAGGTAATTCTGTCTTAATAAATGTATTTTCTTTGGCTTTCAGCACTTAAAATCCACTATCTGGGCTTTTTTCCAAATCTAAGTTGAAAGAACTGACAGCAAAAACAAAAAAAACTAATGAAAATGACAGAAACAGTTACTTTGTATCTTCCTAGTTTACTCTTTAAATGGTAATGTTATAGAAGCCTGAATGAGGTTAATTCACATTATAGGTTAGACAAATTACACACTGAATAGAACAAGACACTGGATACTTTTTAGATTTTCTCACGAATTTCTAATCCTTTACAAAAAAATATTATTTACATGAGTTTTCTGATGATATACAGTAAACATAGGTATGGCAATCAGTTAAATATATCTACATACATTTTCTACTATAATGTCAATATTTTGAGATTTGTGAAAACATCTGCATAATAGTGGTGCTACCATTGAAACAGAATTCATAGTGTGATGTTTGGCATAGTATGTCTGTCAACAACATTATAGTAGAATATAAAACAGGTAATTTCAAAGATTAAATTGAGGGAGAATAAAACAAAGAAGCATCAGTACTCAGTGATGACAATTTTGTAGCCCATATAACATATTTTATTTATTATTTTAGGTGCATTACAAGCCCTTAGAATTGAATTTACCGATGACAGAAGGTCTTTACTGTGAAGGAAATGAGAAAAAAAACAAGAAAATTACCATGGGGAAAATACTATAAGCTGATCCAGGATAAAACTGAAATCTATACAGTGTGATTTAAATGGCCAGAGTATAGACAAACTAGCTGAGAAGTTACTTTCATCTTTCACTCTTCAGATGTCCCGTCTCCCATAGATACGATGGCAATATTCAAATATTTAACACCTTCCAAATTATGTTTCCATTTGGAAACTTATGTTGTCAATTTTCCAATCAGTTTTACTGCTATTATAATGAAAAACAAATTCAGGCATTTAATAAATACTGCACAGTTAAACATTTACGTGATTTGCGATATATAACTTACACAGAGCTGAGGACTCTGTCCCCACTCTAGTGTGACTGTGTTGGGTGCATGAAGGGCCACTTATCAAGGAGCAGTGCTGTCACTTGAGAGTAGGGGGAGTAAATTACATGCCCCCTCTCCCACCTGGTAGAACCAGTGACTGTAGAGAGAAGGAAAGGTGAGCATGTGCAGCTGGTGGGGCCATCAGCAAAGAAAACATGTTGCTTTACCCTGCATTATCCATATCATAGATTTGCATTAGGGTAGATCAATAACATTTTAAAATAATACTCTTAAAATTATTGGAATTTACTGACATAATATATAAAACTTAGAATGCTCTGTGGTAGATCCCCAACTCTTTACAACGTATATTACAGTACATAGCTAAACAATTCAAATATTACTATAGCTATGAAAATAGTAGTGCCTTCTATAATTTTATGTTGGCACAATCTTCTTTAGTGGAAACCTGATACAGGTACAGATACTACTGTTTATCAGATTTATTCAGTGCAGGGAATGCAATTGTTTATGCTAAACCAAGGAGCAGAACATAAATAAATCCCAAACTGTTTTGTCTTTATTTGATGATTTATCTAAATAATAATATGTAAACAGCATAAATTATGCACTGTGGCAACATTCTAAAGTAAGGTATACACTAGTAAATTTCCGCATTAACATTTGTACAATAAATCTCTTCGGAGTGTTCGATAATGTTATCAGAGATTTGACTGATATTGTTCGAGATTTCTTTGATTTTCGTTTTGATTTAAAACAAAATTTTGGAACAAATGGAGTTTCCTGAACGAAAACCACATTCACTGTTTGAATTATGTTTGACCGAGAAAATATTTTCAACATACTTCTTCAACTTTTTTTCTCACTGTGATCAAAATTGATTAGCGATTTGACCCCATCAACTATTAGAAAGTCGAACGAATGTTCCAAAATCGATTTTGTTCACACGAAATTCTAACCATGTATACCCTATTTAAGTGATAATTGAAATCAACCCTGTACAAAACATTTTAAGTTTAAGAATTACAGAAATTAACTGATAGATTTGCTTGCTGTGATGGCCTTAGGTAGAACAGGAGCACAATCAAGAAAACCTATACATATATACTGTATACATATATACTATATATATATATAAACAAACACTTTGTTATATTTTTTTATAGAAGATTTATATAGCGCCAACAGTTTTCACAGCGCTTTACAAAATGGGGGAGACAGTACAGTTACAACATAATTTCAGTGCAATAGGATTAGGAGGGCCCTGGTCGGGCAAGTGATACAAAAGGTAATAATTGTTTAGATTGAGTTAATGGAAGAAATAAAAGGGAAGTAATGTTAAGGGGGGGTAGCCTTCCCTGAAGAGATGCATTTTTATGGATCACCTAAAGGTGGACAACGTAGGGGATAAGTGGACAGATTGTGGCAGGGAGTTCCAGAGGATGAGAGACACTCTGGAGAAGTCCTGGAGGTGAGCAAGGGAGGAAGTAATGAGAGAGCTAGAGAGCAGGAGGTCTTGGGAGGAGTGGAGAGGATGGTTTGGGTGATATTTTCAGATGAGGTTGAGTCAGGGAAGAGTTGTGGATGGCTTTGTATGTTGTTAGTATTTTGAATTTTATTTGTTGGGCAATTGGGAGCCAGTGGAGGGATTGGCTGAGAGGGGCAGCAGACAAAGAACAGTTAGTAAGGATGAGTCTGGCAGCAGCATTCATGTTAGAATGAAGGGGGGTAGCCTGTTTAGTGGTAGGCCAAGCAAAAGGGAGTTACAGTAGTCGAGACGAGAGATTACCAGGATGTGAATTAGAAGCTTTGCAGTGTCATTTGTTAAAAAGGGTGAATATGTAGGGTGAGCTACTTGTAGCACAATCCTCAGATTTAAAAGCTGTGCTGACATCAAGCAGGCTCCAATGCCTTCAATACACTTTATATCTGTTGTGAATGCTATGCTTTATGGCATATCAGTCTTCCTTTTGTCATAAATCCATATCAATTAGCAGTAATATGTTAACTTGGAATTAATTATGTACTACAAAGTCATATTACAAAGACCCATTCCAGGAATAGATTTGTGCAAATACTAATATCCATAGGTATGAGGTCACACTAGCTGATGTTATAAATTAGGTTGTTAGTAATTTATTAAAACATTAGTACTTAGTAGCTGGTATGAAATAAAAATCAATGTTAATCCGCTGATAAAAAATTATGAGATGAGCTGACATAATTGTTTTTCTTTCTAGGTTTGCCAAAAAATAGATACCTGTCAAATATGCAAATAGATGTATAGGCTGTGTGAAAACGTTATTTTAAATAATGATGTCAACAATTATAACTACAATGGATGATTTAATGCCAAGTTCCAAAATGTACCACAATGGATGCATTGAGTTGAATACAATGTGATTTAATGTATTACCATTCTTTTGTCCCAAGTAAAATGTAATAAGTTGAATTTTGCGCTAAGCAGATACTGGAAAGAAATGCTGTATGTACATATGTTGCTGAAATGTACATTTAGAAGTATGTATTAAAAACCTTTATACTTTTTATTAGAGTAGGATAGAGTGGGGAAGAGTTGGAACCCCTGTCAAGTAATTTTTTGTAATCATTTTGAATTAATTTCTTTGTATTATTAGGGAAAATTCTCTTCACTTCTTGTCCCAGAGACACAGGTAGTTATAGAGAATCTTCCAAAAAGTTTGGGGTGGGGGAATTCTACTTTTCTCATTCTAATTCTACACAGATTTCACTGGGACAGGAGTCCCATTAACCAGATTAAAAAAAAAAGTACCCTAAAACTAGTTGTCATGTACCTGAAGGAGTCCAAGTGATGTGGAGGCATCACTTGCACCTCCTGTCCAGCAATCTGGAATTGAGACATTGTAAGCAGGAGCTTGGAGAAGCATGCATGGCTGTAGCTGGCTCAGATGCAACAGGTTTACAGGCAAGCCGAAAGTCAAACACAGCCAGGCTACACAGGTACACAAGGAGTAAGCCAGGAATAAAGTTGTGGAGCAAGCCAAGATCAAGCACAGCCAGTCATAGAAGGTCCAAAACAGCAACCAGAAAGCATAGTCAGGATACAAAGCAGGAGTCAGAAGCCAGGGAATCAAGATATTGCAAAGTCAAAACAAGCCATGTCAAATCACAAGAGAAGAGCATCGGTCACACTAAGCAGAAGCTAACAACCACTCCGCAACTTTCTTTGCTGAGGCACGGGTTTAAATAATTAAACACAATTAATTAACTATGTAATCCCAGGCACCATTGCATTAACCAACGTAGATGTTAAATGTGGACAAAGTCTACGCACATTTCTGCAGACATAGGTGAGTGGTTGGCCATACGCATGCACAGAACCTTGCACATTACTGTGTACATATTTTTCCTTTAAAAAGATATCTAGTACTATGAATGCTTTAGAATAATAGTTTTCGGGTCCCCTGTGCTAGTTTTGTAACAATTATATATAACAATTATTTCATACAATTTTAAAAAGAAAGTAGATAAAACTGAAAGACTAAGGGGTCTATTCACGAAGCTGCCGAGGGCAGCCGAGTGAATGACCGATCTGAAGTGAAGTGAGCCGAACACTGTTCGGCTATTCACTTCAGGCTGGTACAGCTAATTTCAGCCGTGCATCGGCTGAAATCAGCCCTACATCGGCTTGCTTCTTGTGGCTTCGGGTCGGCCGAACATGCTCAGCATGTTCGGCCGACCCGAAGTGCAGAAGGAGTTCGACTCAGCCGATCCAACATCTGGATCGGCTGAGCCGAACCTCCGGCAGGCTCCTCACTGCTGTTCGGGCTATTCTTAAAGATCCCGAACAGCAGTGAGTGAATAGCCAAATGTCGCCGAGCGGCATTCGACTCGGCTGTTCTGCTCGGTCCCTCAGAGGTACCGAGCAGAACAGAAAAAGAGTGAAAAAAGTTGAAAAAAGTAAATAGAAAACGATTGTGCGGAGCTAGCAGTGACAGCTAGCTCCGCCCAATAGTTTCCTATTGTCCGGCGGCTCTGCTGCTGTCAAAAAAAAAAAAAAAAATAAAATTCTCCCGGGCACTCTGGGAGCCTCCCGCTCCCGGCCGCCCAGGAGAGAAACACTGCTGTGTCTTTTTTTTTCTTTATTCTGACACGATCGATGTCAGAATAGAAAAAAAAAAAAATTTTTCCCATTGAAAAGCTTTAGGACATTACTATTGGCTATTTCAATTTGCAATAGCCAATAGTAAACTAGCATTGTACCCGCCCTCTGCTGATGGACCTGATGGGGAACTGCAGCAGAGGGCGGGTACAATGCTAGTTTACTATTGGCTATTGCAAATTGAAATAGCCAATAGTAATGTCCCAATGCTTTTCAATGGGAAAAATCCGCTTCCAAGCGGTCGTGCAGGGGCACAAGATGTACGGAGCTCCAGCGGCTGGACCATGCCAAGGAGCCACGATCAACAGGCATCCTCTTAGCCCACAGGCTCCTCTATCCAACGAGCTCTAGATCTCCGCGCTGGGACCTACCACCGCGGAGCAGCACGCTTTCCCGCGGAGCCGAGAAAAGCCCACCGGCCGATTTCATGCTACAGCTCCCATATTTCACAGGCACGTTATCAGTTTCCTTCACTACCCCTGTGCCAAGTTTCAGCCCCCGGGGACCAATGGCCGCTGAGCGGTGGACCCCCAAAGTTGGCCTACTTGCTCCCATTCACAGGACCGCACGACGAGCTGGCCGGCCGCAGGACGAGCTGGCCAAGAACACTTAAGTCGAGCCCGAGATCCACGGCCACCCTCGGACATGTTCAGACTGGGTGCTCTCACGGACGTCCCCATCCCTCACCAGCTCTGCAAATTGGCATTTCACCTTGCAGGACGAGCTGGCCGGGGAAGCAGAGAGGGGACCCGACTTTGACCCACCTCTGCTCCCCGGGTAAAGGGGCTAGGGACACGCAATTTGGGGTGGCAATAGGGAAGACCTGGGGCTACCTATGTGCCAAGTTTCAGCCCCCGGGGACCAATGGCCACTGAGCGGCGGACCCCCAAAGTCGGCTAACCGCTCCCATTTACCACTTTTTTTTTTATATTCTGACATCGATCGTGTCAGAATAAAGAGAAAAAAGGACACAGCTGTGTTTTTCTCCTTGGCGGCGGGGAGCAGGAGACTACCGGGGCGCCAGGGAGAGATAGCTGTTTGGAGATCAGTGTCCCTGGTTAGCAGGTAACCAGGGACGCTGATCTCTCTGAAAGTGGCCGGAGCCAGCCGTAAGATCACGGCTGGCTCCGCCCAGCTGCCAAAAGTAGGCTGTCGGCCGGCCAATGGCCGGCCGCTCAGCCAGCTTCAGCTTTCAGCACGGCTCAGGCGTGCCGGTGCATATGCGTTCGGCTCAGCTGAGCCGCTCGGCCATGATCGGAAGCTGTACGGGCTATTGTGAATAGCCCGTACAGCACCCCTTCGGTTCTACTGAACCGAAGGGGTCCTGGGGCCAAAGCTAGCCGAAGGATCGGCCGAAGCAACGGCCAGATTCTTCGGCAGCTTCGTGAATAGACCCCTAAATTTAAACTCAAAATCCCATTTTACATGTTTAAAAATCAAGTAAATTTTCTCCCTCTCCCCCTCTCTCTCCCTCTCCCTCACTCTTTCCTAAAAAAGATGCTACTATACTATGAAAATTAATTTTCAATTTTTCCTATCAAAACACTGCCTATTTAATGCAAAATGGGAAACAAAGGGTCTGCAGGCTAGCCTTCAAGTTTTTTTGTCAGCTAAACTTTCTCTGACTGATGTTTAACCACAGCACACACTGTACCTCTAGCTCTTCAGGGTCTGCATGTAGAATTCATATGTCTTAGTGACTCACATAACTTACTTTACATTTGACAACCCTGACAAGCTGCAAATGAGTAGGGATCATGTAATCAAGTACAGCTGTTGTTACATATTACAGACACCAGGCATTGATCTTTGCAAAAGCAAGTGTTTCTTGCTGTAGGGGGTATGACCCTAAGTATACTTCTCATCAAACCACATGCAATACCAATATTTCTGTGTCTTAGCCCAGGATTCACCACATGCGTATGTTTCAGGCATCTACCACTGTCAGATTACTGTTTGCAGTTGACCTTTTGAAGAGCAAGGAAAACAAGATTAATATACCCATGTTTTACCTCTTAACCTGTATCACTATCAATACAACATTTCACTGCTTTCCAAACCATAATGCTCACAATTGTGTCCATCTGGGCCTCACCGCTTTAACAGGCAATTTTGCATTTGATAAACATTATTGGAAATGGAAAGTAAAATGCTTCTTATTTAATATACTTACAAGTAGATTGTATATAGTAACACAAAAAGAGAAGAGAGAATTGTCACAAGTTCTGTTGTGTGACTAAAAGGCAATGGCAGAGATTAGGTGACCTACATGACCTCCACATGATAGGTAAGCCTTGGGGGGATGGGGAGCCTTACAGGTGTCTGTACAAATACTGCTCTCTGGTTACTAGAGCTGTGCAGTCTTATGAATGACTCCTCACAGCTCTACAGTCTTCTCCATATATTTTCAATGTATATACTACATATTTCTTTGCATTTCAATTAATATTTTCAATTTATATACTACATATTTCTTTGCAAAATAGTTTCATGCACAAAAGGTATGTCTGAAACATAATTAAGAAGAAATATAAGTATGTGCAGTATCAGGCAACCAGTCACTTGTTTTGTTTTCAACTCTGTACTACAGAAATGACAGTTGGAAGCTGCTTGGTCATTAGGGGGCAACATGAAATTTTGTTGTTAGCACACGTTTTACACAAAAAAACTCTTCTGGAGTACCCTGTGATCACAAAATCTCAGCATGCTCTGATACTGATGTCAGTATTCTATGTTGTTTACTGCAAGAGGAGGGGGGTCATTTTATAGATGCTCATTTCACTGCACCTATTTTCTGTTCACTCAGTGTCAATCCTGGAAGCAGCACCAGCAACGGACATTAACGGTGGAATTATATGAGTAACACAGTAGGTATATCTCCAGTAAGCTCCTAGTTATCATCATAGTGTAGTATGCATTGCAATTTACTAGAGGAGTAGAGACTGTTCAAGGGAATGATCACTTTGCAAAGTGTATGTTCAGTTTGTAGAATGATTGTAAGTAAATAAAGTGAACCTGTATGAACTTTGAATGGCCAATCATCTGTGAGGGATTTTTTTTTTAAAGCAGGCAGGAATGGTTAATCAGTGTAAGCATGAATATTTAGATTTTTTTTTTAAACTTTAGTTCCAATCAATATTATATCAATTTAACTTACATGGTGGGGGTGGCTCAATAAACTTCCTGGACTTGATCATCAGAAAGAAACATGTACCTACCAAAAACCCATGGCAGGCAATACTTTCCCCCATACCACCAGCCACCAACCTTGATCCCTTAATGGAGAAATACCGGTAGGGTAAGTTACATATTTTCAAATAAATTGTACTGAAAACAAAGATTTTGTATGTGAGGAAAATGCCCTTTATTGGAGGTTTAGCGAAAGAGGTCACTCGCATAGATGCCTTAGATCCGGTCTCTGTAATGTGAAGAGGAAGGATAGACATGAATTGCTGAAACCTAAGGAGAAGGCAAAGAAGGATGAAAAGAGAATAGTGTGCAAATATGGGAAAAATAACATTTGGAAAAATAAAAAGTATTCTATAAAGGCATTGGCCCAGTCTTTAGTTATGTCTGAAAATTATGAATATAGTTGACACACGCCCCCTCCTTATTGCCAAAAGGGACACAAATTTGAATGACCCATTGGTTCATAGAGAGTGTGTATGCACAAGACAGACTATGGGGTTGTTGAGCAGATTATGAAGTGTAGGTATTTACAGGTTTAGATCTTGTAACCAGAGGCGGCTTTTCCATTAGGCCATTTCAGGCAGTCGCCTAAGGCCTCGCACTTATGGGGGCCTCGCAGCCTCTAGGGTAGTAGAGTCAGCTCTCCTGTACCACCCAGCTACAGCAGCAGGTCTGAATCCTATGTGCCCACTCCTGCGGTTTATGATATTTATGTCCCCTCTGTCCCAGGACCCCTGCTAAACTGACAGCAGGAGAGTGGGGTCTATTTTTTCTATTTAGGATGCCACAGAGGAACACAGGGAGCTGCAGCAGCTGGTCATTAAGTT
>NW_017306991.1:78595-79525 GCF_000935625.1 Nanorana parkeri
CACCATGTCAAAGGCTAACCTAACTTTTACTTTTTCCTTTCAATGAAAAAACATTGTAAATTAGATGTTATTACACATTTCAGTTTATAATAATCAATAGAGAAATGTTTTTCTCTTTGGCTTTAGCAACTAATAATACCCCTGAACAAGTACAGTTGGTATTCTTAAAGGCATTGGTCCCAAAGTTTTTTGCCATGAACTGGCTCAACTCATGGATCTCCAGTTACTTTCTGGATCAAACCAGGTATACTGTTTTGAATTGTTTATGAACCTAACCAAAACTTTTCTTTTCAAATTTCAGTTTTGGTCAAACATTTATTGCACTGCTGTTGAGAAATATATTGTCTCGAGAATGTGCTCTCACAGTGCACCCAGGAGCATTTAGTGTAGGAGCCCTTAGGCACCACTTAGGGGTCTATTCACAAAGCTGCCGAGGGCAGCCGAGTGAATGACCAATCAGAAGTGAAGTGAGCCGAACACTGTTCGGCTATTCACTTCAGGCTGGTACGGTTGATTTCAGCCGTACATCGGCTTGCTTCGTGTGGCTTCGGATCAGCCGAACATGCTCAGCATGTTCGGCTGAACCCGAAGTGCAGAAGGAGTTCGACTCAGCCTATCCAACATCTGGATCGGCTGAGCCGAACCTCCGGCAGGCTTCACACTGCTGTTCGGGCTATTCTGAAAGATCCCGAACAGCAGTGAGAGAATAGCCGAATGCCGCCGAGCGAATGCCGAATGCCGCCAAGCCGTCGGCTTGCTTCGTGTAGCTTCGGATCAGCCGAACATGCTCAGCATGTTCGGCTGATCCGAAGTGCAGAAGGAGTTCGACTCAGCCGATCCAACATCTGGATCGGCTGAGCCGAACCTCCGGCAGGCTTCTCACTGCTGTTCGGGCTATTCTGAAAGATCCCGAACAGCAGTGAGAGAATA
>NW_017306991.1:80528-88281 GCF_000935625.1 Nanorana parkeri
ACCCAGCCTAATGCAGGAGAAACCCAAATGTTTTTTCTGACACTGTATATAGTCTTTATTGCAGATAAAATATGATAACTAGTTTCATGTGTTTTTAATACCCATCTTAGACACATTGTTTTACAGTATTTATAAATTTATATGATACCATTGCCAAATTACTGTTCAACAAGATATATTACTATGCCATGCTTGTTTTGTGAGAGCTGAAGGAGCATTCTCTAGCAATGGCAGGGCAGTTTAATTTATAACATCTAGCAGATGTAAAATTATATGGACTCTCTAGTAGTAATTTACACTGCAGGCAGCAAATAACAAGATAAGTATAATCTATATTGTAAATGCATCTTCAGTTGATTCATTTGCTGTCTTCTTGCAATATTCCAGTAGAATTTATATTAATAAAGAATTTGTGTACATTGCAATACTTCCATTATAAAACTTTGCAGTTTGCAGGATTCAAATGAAAACATTCAGGTCTATTCACTAAAGGGTGAAGAAGGCAGGAGAAGTGAACAATCTAGGACAAAATAGCCGATTTGGAAACATCTCCAATGTTGTCCTAGATTGTTCCCTTTTGTGAATAGACCCCATTGGTCACTAAGTAGTATATTTATGGTAAATTAGTAATTACAAATGTATGTGTACAATCACGTACTCAGGTTCATCTAATCACACTCACTATTCAATCATCGATTATAATCGACTTAGTCGATTAGTTGTTGCAGCCCTACATTCATCCCTGATTTCTGGGCACAGTCCCCGGATTTTAATGCTCACCTGATCCCTGGATCCACCGACAAGCGTGGCCTCCGGTCTCCCACGCTGTTAGAAGCTGCATACGGCGCGTGCTGGTTACTACTTAAACTGGCGCGCGCTGTGTGCAGCTTCTGAGAAGATACGCTATTAGCATAGCGAGGAAGCCGGCTGCGCATTTTGCATCGATCCCGCTACGCGCCGTATGCAGCTTCTAACAGTGTGGTAGACGGGAGGCCGCGTTTTTGGTGGATGCAGGGATCAGGTGAATATATAAAAAAAGTTTGTTTTATGCTCCCGGGGATAAAATGTCCCCGGATTTTGTTTTTAAAAATGTCACCTTACCTTGGCCTGGTGGTCAGTGGGGGCCTCCATGGACCCTGGTTGTGGGGGGGGTCTGTTGTGGCCGCAGCTGCAGTGGCTCTCTCCCTCTGCCGCTGCACCCGGCCGGATAGACCGCATCCGATGCTGCTCCTCTGTCCTCAAGGGGGTCCTCAGAAGGACCCAACAGGCTGCCCTCTACAGCGCTTGATTACAGGGCCACGTCTGCCTGATACAGCCAACCGGATCGCATACCGAGGCGATCCGCGCTGGCTGTACCAGGTAGACGCGGCATGTTAGAGGGCCCCCTGCTGGAGCCTCCTGAGCACCTCCTTGAGGAGCAGCGGCCGCACCATTCACAGAGCTGCGTCGGATCCAGAGGGCAGGCGGCCGGGTGCAGGTGGCAGCGGCCGGGGGTCAAGGGGCCGTTCGCGGTGGCTCTCATTGGTTCTCATTCGGAAAACTTCATTAATTTCAAAATCGAATGTTGAATCAAAATAAAAATCAAATGAGATTTTGGATGACACTCACCAAGCCTCTGAAGTACATCTTTTGGAAGGCATGGTTTGCTTCAATATCCATCATAGATTATTTACTAAGCTAAAGATCAGGTACAGTGTTAGAGATGGGTTAAGAAACCAAAAGGCATAATAGGTTCTGCAACATAATGTCAGGGTTTCTTAACCTTCCCTTGTGCAGTCACTTGCAGCATGGCTGAATTGTTTGTGACACCGTGATTGCTCTTTGGCACCCTCTTATGTCCAAACCCGCACACATCATTACCTTGCTGCACTGGCTAGACTCCTGGGTAATTCCTGTCCCACAGTGATGATGTAGGCACCAGGTCACTAATTAACCTCCCTTTGTGCATTCACTCTCTGCCCTTGTGTTTCTTCTGATCAACCAAGTGTGCTGCCATTTGTTGCTGATTTTCATGTATGATGCTTGTTCTGACTGACAGATCTCCTGGTTCCTAACTCTGGCTTTGTTTCCATTCATACTGCTCTCTGTGTTCCCTGACCTGGATTGGCTGACTATCAGTTTTGGCATCTGACCTCTGGCTTGGCACTGACTACGTCCTGTACTTTCTCCATTGTTTTTAGCCATTTATGTTTATTGCTGTTTTCAATAAACTCCTTTTATATTTTAAATCTGCACTTTAATCTTCAGTCTGGCTTCTTGTTTCCCTAATATGTACGCACAAATCTAGAATGTTAGAAAATCATTAAACCTGATATTGAGCAGTATTCCCACACAGTTACAAAGTTGCAATAAGCCTTTCACAGTCACTTCTGCAGGAAGAAGACACTGTAAGCTGAACAATCATGTTATAGATTGCTCAACTCTCGGTATAGAGCCTGTGTAAGACAGCTGCAGTGTCCCACGCTGGCTGGTTGTTCTGCCAGCTCGATGCTGATTGGCCGGGAAGCTGGCTCAAAAATGACATCACAAAAATGAAAAAAAAATTGCTGTGGGACTCAAAGGGATTTAGGTAGAAAAAGGTTCTGGACCTCAAGTGGTTAACTTAAAAAGTGGGTGTTACCCACCCAGTTTGCATAACATTAGGCTGCATCAGCAAGGAAGCTGTGAAGTAGAAAAAAATAAGTCTTTTGGTTTTGGGTGGTTATGTAATGTAGTGTACTTTTTGTTTTCATGGAAAATTTAGGTCTAGTAGTTTTATAAAAGGCACCTGATTAAAAATAACCCATGTGTTTTGTTTTATTTACTTTATTTAATGAATTAGGCTATTCAATTGGCACCACGTAAAAATTCTAAAAAAGGAAAAAAGCCTATTACACCCCAGTGCCATTAAATTGGGTCACATTTTATCAGTGCTAGCAGTGACAGTGCAGTGAAAAGATGAGAGGAGTCATGTCCTCATAGGGCGCCCTGGTGGCCTTTTTTTTGCACCTGTAGCACCCTGAAAGAACTGCAAGCCCCTTTTTTTTATATTGCATCCCACCACATCCCATGGTAGTAGGTTACCATATTATGTGGTGCTATACAACACTAGGCAAAATAATGGTACAGTAGCACACCAACATTGCAACATGCAATGCAGGATCGTGTGCAGCATCACACGTGCTCCCACATCGCATAGTTGTTAACTGGAGTTTGTGCTGGTTGGTGGTGTTCCCGTTGTATCCACCTGATGGTCCCCCCAACATGGATGGGGGTATGGTGTGGCCCTTCATGCACAGGATTGGGCCAGTGGTGACGTAGGCATGGGTGTTGCGATGGTTACTGGTTGACATTATCAATATGTTTTGTTATATGTACTTATCTATTCGTTCTGTTGTTGTTTTAAAGTGTTCTTACCACGCTATACTCCTGAGGAAGCCCCTTTACTGAGGGCGAAACGTGTCAAGAGTGCACAACACCTCCTCCATCCACCGACAAGATATGGTCCAAGCTGCAAGCTGCGAATGTAACAATTGTATCTAAACCTCATTATGGACATCTGATATGATCACATACAATTTCTTGGGTACATGTGCGGACGCCTTTGCCATTATAGACGTGGCCTGTACTTTTTAATTTTACTTTTACTTTAAAAATTACTTTTTAATTTTGAACTGTTATTAGCTCTTATGTTTGTATTGATGTACACACAGGTACACTATGTAACTATTTTAGTTTGATAGAAATAAAATGTGAGTTTTAATCAATATGTCCATGAGTACACTTTAAAAGCCCTAAAAGCCTTTCTAGTTTATAGTTGTTAACAAAGCCTAAGGGTTTGCATTGAAATAGGGATGTGATCTTATGACAGAGTTCTGCAGTAGGATAGTTCTTGGCAAATGGTAGGAAGCTGTTCTTTATTCATTTGGACTATCTGTATCATAGGTAATGCAATATTAACGGCCTTGAGTCTTTGTATGGATTTGTGAAACCAGAGAACACAAGTATCCAGGTTACAGTGCCTCTAATCTAAAAGACCATATCAGTTTGGAAAAAAATGTACATTTAGTTAGTTGTATGATTATTTGCTGGTGTTGGGTTTTTTACACTTCTGAAAGTACTTTTGTTTGATTTATTTTCCCTTAAACTAAATTGCTGCTATCTATTTCTCTAGAGGTTAAAAATCAATACACAATGAAATAGCTATTTCTCTGTTTGGCCACATATTGCTGATCAGAGTTATAATCTGCCCTTCATTTTACTTTCATTAAAAGCATTTTACTGCATTTCATAGAAATTGATATACCACAGGAACCCATTTCAACTATGCAATAAAAGTTCCTGTTATAAAGCTGCCAAAACTAAATGTGGCATTTTTTTATTAAGCAAGTAAATAGAGAAATCATTTTGATGAATAATCCTATTTATAGATCAGGGAAACAATCCTAATAAATAGACAGATAGTTAGATAATAGATAGATAACAAAAGGATCAGGTATAATAAATAAAGTTAAATTACGGGAAGGCCTTTTGTATGTTGAATATATTTTCTATAACATACAATATGTTTGCTTTTATGGCTCTGTTCTAGTTATTTATTTAGATACGAATATATACACCAATCTCATAAGGTATATATACACAACAATCTTATTCACTACCTCAAATCTCCTCCAAAGCAAAACATTTTCTATGCTGCAATACTCAGCCATCCACCTATTCAGTTTAGCTGTACAGCTGCTAAAATATATTTAGATACATAATGCAAATCCTCATACCTGCTATTTTCATTTTTACATTTACAAGTGATTACAGCTGTGGAATTATTTAAAGCCATAGTAATGTATCTTAGTATTGATGCTACAGAAGGACATAAAACGTTACCTTCGATGGTTTGCCCAGGGTGGATGTAAACCAAAAGAGGCTCAAACCCCTCAAAAAGGAACTGGTGCTGCAAAACACAACTGTTTCTTATGGCAAGCTTGGAAGCGCTTTCAATTTTAAGCACAAGTACACAGTAGTACACACTCCCATGGTTAACATGTGCTTGTGAGAAACAAAAAAAGGGAAAAAAACATTAGGTAAAGAAAAAGGGGCAGACTTGATGGAGCACTTGGACTATTTTTGCTATCACTCTTCTATGCTTTTATTTTTCTGTGAAACTTAAGTTCTAGTGTATTTACTGCTCCAGTATTCACAACAGAGAATGATTCATAGAGATCACAAACACATGTAAAGTGGGTAACCATCTTGACTGCTATCAGCAGTGGTTCATTATATTAAGAGCAGAATGGGAAGTTGTCAAGGGCCCCAGACTCCAGGGATCACCCATAGACATACTAAAACATTCTGCACTTCTATTCTATTCATAACTAATCAATTTATAGCTTTGAAGGTCTTTATAACTTTTTTTATAAGCTATTCCTTATGCTTTTTCTTACTAAACTGATGGGGGCCTCTGTATTTAAAAAGAGCCTAGTACCCATGGTACAGTTAATATAGCATTAGTATGCTATAAATCAATTCATATTAAGTCAGTTTGCCTCTCACACCAAAGCCATAGTCAAGTAGCATGTGGGATTGTTAGATCCTGGCATTACCTTATTATAATATCTCAGAATCATAAACTAAATAGAAAGTAAAAGGTATTTTGAAGAAGGATAAAAATGCTACACTAAAATATTTTTGAAGTTTAATATGTGGGTTCATTAATAAAAAGGTTAGGTATGTGTTCAAACAAAAATGAGAAAAAAAACACAAATCCACTCTAAATAAGATTTTTTAACTGTATTTCAAAGCCAAAGAAAAAAATCTTCACATAATAAATACATATTATTCACAATGAACTTGAAATTGACATCAGAAAGCTATTTACAATATAAATAATTATAAATGGGAGCACTTTGCAATATCATTGACATAGTTTAGTTATTTCCTACATTACATTCCAAAATGAAACTTGAAGTTAAAGAAAATATTGTACAATGTCACTAGAAATATACATAGCAAGGCATGTCAGTTTTGAGGCTGAGTGTGTCTTCATAAATATTTCAATGCAATTTAAGACACCAGTCATAAGAGCAAACATGACTGGCTCTTGGATATTTTCATTTTCTGATATCTGACACTGTTTAATCCCATTGTAAACACACCTTTGATTGTTAAAGTGCTACCCACTGCTTACTGTGTCATTTTTAATAGGTGGCAACAGTCCTGTCGTAATTTCCCTTATTTGTCTTGTATAGTTGACATGTGTTTCCCCACAAAAAAATTAAAAAAAATTTAAGCAAATATTTGTTTTCAATTCTATTTTTGGGAGGGGTAAAGGGATACAAATACTAATATTACTCTATGCTACACTGCACTGCGGTTCCAGGGGCTTCCAAAGGTAATTATCTTTAGTTCTCTATAATCAGAAAGAACTGGAAGCAGAAGATTTAGGCTAGGGACTTCCAGACAGCTTCAGATTGCAGCAGTGGAAGCACATAGATAATTATATCTCTTCTACCCCAAATGTTTGAATAAGATATTCATTGAAAATTAGACCTAAACTATAGAAACCCGTGGTGAAACTCTATAACCACCCCCATTCTGGAAAATGTCAAGCCAACACTTTGGACATAAGATTTTAAAAATAACAAGGGTGCATTTTTTAATGACCCTTATTATTATCCTTACATTTACACTAACTAAATGTTGCTATGTAATGTTTATTGCTCATCCTCTGACATAGGTAGTATATTTGTCATAGCTTGCAGAGATCATGATCATGTTCAGAGAACAAAATATCCTGATTAGTCAGCATGGTGCCATAGACGACAGAACATTTCATACAAAATTATATTTGTATAGAAAGAGGTTTAAATGTATTCTGTATCACTTAATATGCATTTGGACCTTATACCCCAAAACACATTTTTAAACTGTAATTGCAGATTTCACACAGGCAGATAGGTCAGTAACTGGCAAGTGTATATAATGTTAGATATGTTTGATAACTAATGTCTGATTGTTTTATATTTTACTGTTGATACAATATAACAGGGCTCCTTTAATAATGCCAGAGTATTGTGTTTTTCCCTTTGTAGTATACCAGACATGCCACAAGTTAAGTTTAGGGTTGATAATAAAAATTCTTGCTATTTAAAATATAAGTCATGGATTTCATGTTTAAATATTGATGTAAAGTATAATCCAATATGAAAAGTGCCTACAAATTACCTTGAAAAAAATAAAAAATAAGCCAAGCTTACCACTCTCACTCTCAGTGGCTGGCTATATCCCTACAAGCTAAGATAGAACTGGTGTGCAAACGGTATGTGCATTTATACATATGAGTGTGTTTTTATAATAAAGTTGTCTTTTATGGTTTTATGTGATGTGTCCATTTCCACTTTATATTTGAGCCCTATTAAGGATCAGAAACCATTATGCCAAAGATCCCTGAATGGATTAAACCTTTATATGACACAAGCCTGTGTGACTATACTAAAATATTTTAGTTTTGGCCCACTCCATAAGGAAAAACCTTATTTTGTTGGAGTGGAGTTAAAATGTGGGTTGCTTGCACATGATTTGATAAAATGGTGAACGCCTCTTTGATTTTGAAGCATTTGGGGATAACACCATAAAAGGTGAATTTATCTGCACTATGGATAATTACATGGATATAGAACTATTGTAACATTGTGGAATATACAGTATATACTTAAGTTTTTTCTGGACATCACTTCAGTTGATTAGCACTTTTTATAGTCCTTTTTTTGGATGTTTT
>NW_017306991.1:88389-115592 GCF_000935625.1 Nanorana parkeri
TATATATATAGGTAGTTTGTATAGATTCATAGGGCTGTGCTAGTATTATTTTATGCTAGTCATTATTTTGCTTTGGTGCATGAAAAACTATTAAAACAATGGGTATTTTTCACAAAACTAATTTTATACACTTAGTAAAACATTTCAACACATTAACAATAAAAATATTTATGTAGCTTTTTTACCAATTCCAAATCTACTGCAATGACCAAGCAACTGTTACCAACTTTCATCAGGACATTTTGTTGTTCAAATATTTCAAATCAAACTAAATGGACATGGTTACATTTCCAGACAAGTAACATTGCTTTACAAGTTTTATGTACTCTCTTAACACATTGTTATGGGGCTATAATAAAAAAACAGGTTTTGGAAGGTTATGGTAAATATAATCTGCAATTCCAATTTCAATGTGTTACACTGCATATGAGGACAGAATTTTGCATGTAATACTTTTTAAATGTCAATATATTGTACTTGAAGCAGTAGGTTCACATGCAATCATTTATTTCCCATGGAAATGTATCTTACATATAATCAAAGAGAGAAAAAAAGTTAATGTCAGAAATTTTTAAAATCTGCGTAGATAGAGAAATAACATAACTGGTTAGTTGTCATTATGTTTGCATATAAACTGGAAATATCATATCATAATTTGACTTAAGGCTTGATTATGTGGCTTTAACATGACTGATGACATCAATGAAAAAGCTAGGTATGGGAATGTGTAAAACTGGGTAGGGTATTTGTAGCAGATATATGAATTATATTTTATCCTCAAACCCTTTTCAGTAAATATTCCTTTCATGTAATTTGGAGACAAAAATGTAGTGTACATCAAGAAAAAGTATTATGATGCTGAAAAGTAACACTTAATTTTGATTTTCTATTCATATTTTAAACATTCAAAGAATACATGTGCATTTGTGCATGTGTATACATAAAATTAGACATTCAATTTTGCTTCAAGTCCTCTGTGCATAGTTTTAGTTTAGTTTTTTCTTTCTTTTAAACCTGGTGTTTATGTACATGCAAGTATATTTAGCAAACACTTGTATTTTAGCTACATTGAAATTCCTATATTTTTAAGACTGCACAAATGGTATCATTGATCAGCCATTGAATAACATTAGTTCAAAGTTGAACAGTCAGAGTTCTAAATATAAACTGCAAACCTAATCGATCCTGGTGCCACGTCCAGCGCACTGTAATTCATGAAATGGTGGTAACAATTACATTTAATTCTATTGCAAAAGATTATAATACAGGGACCATATTAAACAAATCCATCAACTTCCATTTGTTATAATAACTGATGTACCTTTGTGCACTTGAGAAGGATCTTGTTGCATTCTTAAATGAGAAGTCACATCAAAGTGTGATCCACTGCACCCCAATGAATAGTTTCTAATAGATTCAGTTTCATATAAATGTTCAAGTGCATAACCAGTAAAAGTGTAAGAATGTTTATCAAAATATGGTCTATGGGCACTATAGTAGTTTGGTGAAGCAGAGTGGTCCACTGTCTGTTGAGGAGACACATTGGTATTTATGTAGTCTTTCGCTATAGGTACTCCTGGTTTTGAAATTCTTTCTGAATTTGGACTGCTTATTCTGGAAAGATTTGTAGGACTGTTCTCATATTCATTATCATGTGGGCTCAGGATTTTGGAATCTCTTTGCTGTAGATGGTCACATGGAGATGTGTTGGCAACAGATGGACCTCGGCACAAAACTCCAGATGACTGAGGTTGCTGGTAATTAGTATAGCAAACTGAGTTTCTTTTTGCTGCTCCATTAATAGTAGTTAGCTGATCTGGGCTAGATTTATGTAGCTGTAACCTGGTTTCTTCTTCTTTAATCATTTGCTGCGTTGCTCGAATAAGTGTTTCAATTTTGCTTGGTTCATGGTGACTGTTTTGATATTGCTCATTATGGTACCGGTCCCCTGACTCACTTGCAGAACCAGGATCAGGAGAACTGACCACACTGTCTTCCTCCCAATGATTTCTCCCTAAAATGGCAACAAAAATAAGCTTAGTGAATATCTTGACATTGATCAGTCAAAGTACCGCAGCGCTGAATACTGAAAAATGGCCTGGATGGGAAGGGGGTTTAACACCGCGGATGTCAACTGGTTAATGTCCCTTTATGTCATTATCTCATTAACCAGAAGAAACACCAGTATTTTTAAGTACATTTACCCTTAGCCTTTACACTATATTTACAGTTCTTTTACATTTTATATTTTCTCAACACATGAGTAAAGCAGGTTTAAATCTCTGTGTACACTATTTTATTTAACAAATGCATTTTCCTGTGAAAGGTGCCACCATTAAAAGTTTGGCAATGAGTTTGTTTATATATGAATGGTAAACATTTCTTCCAATCTATGTCGTCTACCCTGTTTACATTAAAAATATAAAAATTATATTTTTTATGATTTTACTTACAGTAAGTTCTAAACTGCTGTATTGCAAATATAAAGCATAACAGAAAATAGCAATTTCATGAACAATTATCAAAACAACATCATGGCTCTCTAGCTAAATCAAAAATGAACCTAAATTCTAAACATAAGTTTGACTGCAATTATTTTAACCATTGACATTAATGGTTTAGCCTGACTAAATGTTGCATTTCATACTTTTGAGTGGAGCTTTGAAATAAAATGATCGAGCATTTGTCTTTTCAAAAAAAAACTCAGAATAGCAGACTTTATATATCTCTTATTATAGGTTTCCTTTAAAGTAAAGCTCATCATCGTGCCACCCTTAGCCTATGATTGGACATTTAAAGAGAAGTAGAATGCTTATAATTTAGTCACTCTGCTCTCTTTTCCATTAATGGGTATAATTCTGTAAAGCTGAAGGGCTCTGAAAAATTAAATATATACATATGGACTTCCCTTTTTTATATCTTTCTTGAAATTAGCTTTAAGGTACATGAAAACTGATCACACAATGCATTCCAGTAAAGAAGGAATTAAGGGCAGAGTAAGTCCAGTACAGCTGACCACATTTCTAGTAACACTGAAAACATAATAGTGTAAAAACTAGATTTATGGACATACGGTACACACTTTTCCCACATTTTACACTAGTTTTTATTTCGTGTTTAAATGTGAATATTATGAACTTTAATCTGAATATTATACATTAGACTTTGATATGGTTTTTATACCAATTTTCTCTTACCATGTAACCTGTGAACTGAAGTTATGTGAGGCATAGAGTTCTCATATCCATCTCTACTTTCTGGAGAGGATTTTGGCACTGGCAAAGCAGAACGAGATCCCCACCATGTCTCCCTTCCAGCTTGTGGACTTCCAAGAAAGTATCTACCAGCTTCACATCTACTGCTCTCACAGGACTGACTATGGTGGTGTTTATCATCACTTAATCTTGCATGGTCAAGAGTAAATCCAAAACACAGAGCACTTCGGTCTGGATACTGTCGATATGCACAGGAGACTTCATGTTGTTGGGAGCTTGGTCTTTCTATAGGATCTAAAAGCTGTGGTGAAGCAGTGTCAGTTAGGGGGCTTCCACCCCATTGACTGTCATGATCCGACTCAGATCTTTCTGTGTGGAAACCTGAATACTGCAAAACATTACAGGAGAAACAATTATTTTGAGCTACATTTCACTGTTTATGAATGTGAACATGATGATCTACTGAATGAGAAAATTTTGCCCTAATCCCTCTTCACTAAAGTTCAGAAGAATTTAAAACCATTTAAGGGAATCTGGAGCAAATAGTAGCAAAATGACTCAAAGTATATTCACCCTATTTGTATTCAACAGCTGGTTGCTTATTATTACATTTCTAAAATTGGCTTAATGGTGCAAAGCAGCATTATTGCACAGTATGGCACACTTACCTTACATCTTTGGTACCCCATTTTGTCCCCCGCTGACACCCATTCCAGCATCTGCGGAAATCCTCTTTGGTCATTGGGTGGCCACTGATGATCACCCCCAGCATCAGGTCCATTCATGAAACAGATTTAGGTGACTTATTCCTAAGATTTACTAAGAATTACAGGCCTACAATATAAAACAACAAATTTCCATGAAAAACCGCTTTTGGCACAAAATTCCTGACATAATCATACTGCCAGGGAGGTTAAAGATGCTGTGAATGAGCTGAGTGTCTACACTGCATGGCGCATGCACCAGTGTATTCAAAAAATAAAAAAACTGCTGGGGGAAAGAGGGAGAACTTTTTATGGTACTTTGCATGCCTATTCCACTAAAAATCCTTAACTCCCAGCAATAAAAAAAAATTTTCACATCAACTAATAAATAAAATAAAAATATCTCACATCCCAAAGTGCATATTTTCCTTTACTATCTTTCCTTACAAAATAGATGCTTGTATTGTATATCAAACAGCACTACAGTAGCTGTTCTTTGCCACAGTGCCATTTTAGACAGCACATGTTTTGGCTGCTATGGCAGGTCCCTTGGACTTCCAGTCATGCTACAGAGTGCTGTATAAGACAACAAAATGAAAGGGAAAGTCTGTTAATGTAATTTCTGATGGTGTCATGATTTTCTGTCTATGGGGCAGATCTTGCTGAAGGTGTATAAAAAATTAAAAACACTTAAAGAATAATGTGAATAGCGATTGTGCGGCGCTAGATACCCTGGTACAACTGATATTAAATATGTTTAAAAAAATGATATTAAATATAAACAAACTCAAATCCTGTGCAAATCATATGTGCAGATCATATGTGCAAATCATATGTACATATTAACATATGTACTATTAAAATAGTGCAAACAGTGTTGAACAAAAAGGGGTCATCTCAGATCAACACTGTTCGCACTATTTTATTAGTACATATGTTAATATGCACATATGATTTTGCACATATGATTTGCACATATGATTTGCACAGGATTTGAGTTTATTTATATTTAATATCAGTTTTTTATGGATTTAATATCAGTTGCACCAGGGTATCTAGCGCCGCACAATCGCTATTCACATTTGGGACTTGTTTGTCTATATTGTGGCAGCTTTATCACCCTCAGTAGGGAATATTATCTATAAGCGCAGATCACCAAACCCAATAACTGAAAGAATAATAACATTAAATATCATTATCTTTTACAAGTGATATCACTAAACCCTTCCATCAATATGTCTGCTATGTATATGTGTAGTTAGCCTTATCACTTAATGCTGTATTTGATTACTGGGCAGCAATACGACCATAGCCAAAAAAGTCATATTATAAATTACAAATAAAAATACCAACCAACATGAAACTAATGAGTGGTCTGATTACTTTTGTAAGATTTGCAAAGACATTTTTGCTTGTGGCTTTGCAACGCTGTCCAATAAAAAGGACAAGACGCTCATTTAAATAGACAAAATGCAAAAGCATTTGAAAACAAAAAATTATTTTGTAACTATACCTAAGAAACACTGATATTGGCTTTATGTATTTTTGCATAAAATGTATCAAGTCTCGCTAATGTATTTAAATCATAAATATGTTTTAGACACCGGCTGCGGTTCATCTTTAAAGAACTTTTGAAGATGAAAAGGATAGGATGAAACAAACTTGAGCTCTTACAGAAAGAATAAAATTCCTTTATCTAGGATTATAGCAGCAGCACTTAAATTTTCCCTGTTAATGTGTACCTGCCACAGATGTCTTCTACTCTGACCAGATGTTGACTATTAAATCACTTTTATCGTATGTTTTACTAATGTAAGCCTGAAAGCAAAAATATGTTTTTTGCATTGAGTATTTTAGTATAGCACAGATGGCAGAAGCCTTCTTTAAAGTAACATATAACCATAAAAATAAAATACATCATGTAATATTATTTGATATGTTTTCTGTATTTGAAAAGGATTAAACACATATGGGCAAGCAAGCATTCATATAGTTGTGCACTACAAACAATTTCCATCAAATATAAGTAGAAACTTGATAGGTTACTGTTGGCAACAATTTTGAATTTAATTTCTTTCTCCAGTGTTAATGAATCAGCCCTAATTGTGCCCATAGGCGTTTAAAAAATGAGTGGAAAAATGTAATGGTACATACCATAATACCTACATAGTTTATATATCATGGAAATGCGACTTTCAGGCTTCATTCATACAGTAAATAAATTGTAATAATATAATTAAGATATATTTTGTAAGTGTGTATATGTGCATCAGAGATATTTCGATCTACACACAGAGCCAGTTCCAGTAAATCTGCAATTATGAAAATATTACCTTTTTACATAAAAGTTACCCATATTTAACCCTTAATACCTCAACAGACTTGGATTATCTGTAGCTAGTTCCTATTAATTCCTTCCTCCTCTTCTCCCCTTACTTATTTCTGTTGTTTTAGCCAATGTTATATACATTTATATTTGCAGTGCTACAAAAACAAGTGCAATTTTCAAAAAGCCTCTATCTCATATGTAAATGACTTTACATGCTTTGTACAAAAAAACATAATTTTAGTGTTTTTATAAAAATAACATATCAGAGAATACAATTTGCACTTTTGATAAATTAAAAACTTGCTCAGTAGCCAGTCAAAAAACAATTTAACATTTATCATAAGGTTATTGAAAACCTGTCTCGGCTGATTGAGTCAATTACACTGGTTAAATCCCACCACAACATGCTCCCCACCACCTTGTTCAATTTCCTTATACCAAAAGGGGACAAACCTAGGACTGGATGACAACAGTTGCCATTGCTGCACATGCCCATCCACTGTATATGTGAACATAGCACTAGACATCTCAGCCTAGGGGGGTCACTTTATGACATTTGCAGTTGGTGCTAGAGAACCTTGTTCCAACACTTCCTGAAGTGTTCCAAAGAAAGCATAGAAATGTGGCAGACTATAAGTAGACATTGCAATTCATTTCGGAAAGATTTATTATTCATACGAATTCCTGAATTACAGAAATAACGAATGCATATAAATATGAATTTCTGATAATGAAAATTTTGGATGCACCCAAATTTCTTTCCTGAATTAAGTTTTATTGTGTTAGGCATCAACTTTAAAAAAAATCTAAATTTTCGTTAGCGGTAGTATGTATGAATGTTTGTTACAAGGGAAGGGAAGCAAAGTGGCATTACACAAAAGGGAAAAAAAAGAAATGTAGTTCTTTTTACAGTTCACAAAAGAAAAAGAAAAGCGTGAGGTTCCCCCCAATTGATACCAGACCCTTTAGGTCTGGCAGGAATGATAGGAGAAACCCCCAAGTTAAAAATAAAAAAGTGAAAAAGTGTGTGGGGTTCCTCCGAAAAGTCATACCAGGCCCTTTAGATCTGATAGGAATTTTAAAGGAAAACCTCACCCCCAAATGGGGGGGGGACGTGGGATTCCCCCTAAAATTCATATCACACCCTTGATCTGAGCACAGGCCCAGCAGGGCAGGAAATGGGGGCCGAACAAGTGCCCCCATCTGCACCATACCAGGCCATTGGGAGCGTGTCCCCATGCCGATGGGGACAAGGGCCTCTTTACCAAAACCCTGACCTGGTTGTTGTGCGGGACTGCAGACAGGGGGGGATTGGTGTACCCTTTTAATTAAGGAGGCACCTCTTGAATGAGTAAGGGGTAGTCATACAAAAGGGGGATGACGTCACAGGGCTTGTTCCGTCCATTTGACATTCTGAGCTGTCATATAGCACAATAGCATTCGGGAGCTCGTGGATGCCATTAGGGTCTGGGATCATCCCCCCTCGATCATCCCCCCTTTTCTGCCCTCCTGGGCTTGTGCTTGGGTCAAGCATCTAATAGGAGTTTTAGGGGGACCCCACTTTTTTCCCCATTTTTGTAGGTGGGCTCCCCCTTAAAATTCCTACCAGACCTAAAGGGTCTGGTATCAATTGGAGCGGAACCTCACACTTCTTTTTTTTTTCTTCTTTTGCGTATTGTAAATAAAAAATGTCCTTTTTTTTTCCTTTTGTCTAATGTCACTTTGCTGCAACAAAAATTCATAGATACTAGCGCTAACGAAATTAATGACTATTCAGATTACGTCCCAATCTGAATCGGGAAATTAATTGACTTTCAAATCCAAATCCTGAAAAACGAAATAACGAAAAATCTGATGCACAAGTCTAATTGTAAGTAACTTATGGGCTTCTGGTTGGGGAAAGCAACTTACAATACCTACCCCTGATGGTTTGCTAATGTGGTTCTTTACCCTCCTACCTATTAATTTAAAGTTCAGTAGCAATGGTCTCCTACCTCTTCATTCTGTGGTTTCCTATTGAGATCCTTCGAGATTCCAACTCTAGAGATATTACATCTTTATTATTTTATTAATGTAGTAAGAACAAGTGCTCTTATGTTTTCTTTTGCATGAAATAATTTTAAAATAACATATTGCAAACTGGAGCATAAAAGACTCCTAGAAACCTCTATGTCCAGGTGCTCTAATAATTTACCATATGAATGATCAAAAGATGCACACGGATTATGTATCATTTCACTAGAAGCAGGATAGCACTTAAGTGCCACTATTGAGGGCACGTAAAATTGAAAATAATCCATGTTCGAATTCCATGCCTCCTCCTTCAGCATGGCTACAAAAGAGGAAAGCCTGTTATTAGTCCTTTTTTTAAACACCTATATGATTCTGAAGAGAATGGCAGGAGCTTACATGCTCACAGCTCTCTTGCTTTAGAGTTACCAGCTCATGTGTCAGGGCACAAAAATCGATGAAATGGGTCATGGGAGCAGATGGCAGAGTGAATTTCAAGAAAATTGGTAATTTTAAATAGTACTCATCCTGCATAAAAGGAGGTGATCGAAACATGGGAAGTAGCATTAAATATTAAGTGAATTGTGATGCCAGCTTAATTTTACAATGTGTCTAGGTTTGAGTTGAATATTCTTCAAAATATATTTGGACATGAAATATTATAACTGGTACTAATTGGGTACCTATAATTACTACATGACATCTATGTTTAAAAATAAAGGCAGAGTTATTTTAAAATTGGCTCTGGATTGTATCAGTAAAAGTAATCAACTGTAAATTGTATTCTTTTTTCTTGCAATACTGGTAATTCCATATTCCTCCAGTGCTGGTCACATGGCCCTTGCCAATGCAGAAAATGTTGAAAGACTAACATCAGGAAAGGATTCAGACAGAACTACTGAGTGGACATCTCAAACTGAATATAAGCTTCCTTAGATCCTTTGGCAAAAGACATGTAGTCAATCCTGAGGCATAGGTAAATGAGCAGCCACCAGAAGCAAAACTCTTGTAGTATAGCTGGGCTGCCATTTATTTTCAAGATGTCTGGCCACCACTGCTTTTTTCCCATGGACATGGAGAGTGTTCATGTAATTGCCCCTTGGGTCCCTTACTAGGTTGTGCTGATGTCAATACATCATTGCAGCCTATATTTGGTGGATCTGATCGATGGTTGGTGGTTATGTGTATGGTTACAGAGGAGGAGAGAACTCCCCTGTCACCACTCACATAGCCACACACTTCATAAATTAAATTTCCAGGTGCACATGGAAATATAATCCTGTGCATTGCAGCTTTCTTCTAAGATGCTAAAGATATCTGGAAACTCAAGCTGCTGAAAAGCAATGCAATGAGTCTAAAGGTGCTGACAGACACTAGACAATACTTACCGAGTCAGACCATTTATACTCAGATTAGGAAACTTATATATCACTAAGTCTTCCCTGATGCCTCAACCTGGGGAAAAATCAATCAGACGGATGTATTTTCCCAACCATTTGCTACTGTTGTCCCCTTGTGACAGGCCATTGCCTCCACATGTGCAAACCTGCAATGCAAAGTTTCCACAACAATGCATATGTTATCTGGTGTCTATAGCCACCTTAAAGTGTATTTCTATTTTTGCAGTCAAATTGGGATTACACCTACTTGATTTTGTTACATGTTCCCAATTACATAGCATAACTTGAAAAAAAAATTGCTGCTTGCATTTCAAGTGCTTCTTAAAAAAAGTTATAAAAAGTGCTTCAAAATCCTACCTAGCTCCCCCTATGCAATTTTAAGGAGGGGACTGTGGGAAGTTATGCTTACTCTATTTAACCCTATCTGCAGCTGTGCCTGTGCTGGCAGATTTAATCGTCATTTGTAAACTAGATTTGAAGACTGTCTGACCTATGAAAAGGTAGAAGACTCAATTTGTCCCTCTACTTTCAAACTGCTCACAATGGCTTGCGGTCTGCACAAAGGCCTTCGCCAAGGAAACATTTAAAAGATAAAAAATATGTTTTTAAAAATACTTAAGTATGCTGTGAATGGGAACATATAGTTGGGTTTCCTCAAATTTGACTGCAAAAAACCTCTTAAATAGCAATTCCAAAAACTGCCTGTCTGTGGCCAAAAAAACACAAATTCAAAGAGCCCTCCAAAATATATTTATCTTTTCTGCTTGAAGCAGGAAAGGGCTTAAGCACCTATAAAGTCTTCCTTGAATTCTAAAATTTTTATGGATAACTTCCCAATCTCAAAATTCCCAGTCCCCAAATTCTCTCATGAGCATGGACGGTGAGGGCGCAACTGGAAGACATATATTAATATTTAAAAACCTGATGCCAGCATGAAGAAGCAGTCTGGCATTTCAGCTGCATTCCCTACATGTGACCGCGTGACCATGTAAGAGATAGCACCACTAAGCTACCTTACTTTACCAAAAATGGAGACATGTTTTACATGTAGTAAAGGAAAAATAACACAGCAACTTTATGAAAATGTAATAGATTTTAAACATTTTAGGGAAAAATAGTATTTATTGTTTAAATGGAAATCTATGAAGTCTCCTAACTGCCTCTCTGAAAAATATTAAGGACAAAACTACCAACAGGCCCTTGCTAAAGGTTATTTATTACTGCTTTAGAACAATTCAAAGAAAATTATTAAAAATGACATTTGTTACATATCAAAGATATTAACATGAAGTCAGATCCTTTAAGAATGTGCTTCCCATAAAACATAGGCTTTGTGCAGACAAGGGTTTATCAAAGACTTCTGTAGAAATTCTGAGCTATATGTAATCATTCATTTATCTAAGTCCTTCAAAACAACTGAAAACACAGCTATTGTAGAGAAAGCTCAGCACCATATCATCTGTATTGTGACTGAATATAGTGATTCAGGATGTTCTCAATAAATATGTAGACATTCTTTTAGGATCATATTCTTAAAATATTCAATGGCAAATCTTTTTTTATTGGGCAGGTTAGTGATTCTAAATATCAGTTATTTGCTTAAATACATTTACATTTGCAGCTTTTGGGCCCTAGAATAAGGAGGAACAACACAGCATACATTAAAGGAGAAATGCCCAAAATAATTATTTGTAACCACAGCACAGTGACTTTGACTTAGTGGTCAGCACTTGCAGCACTGGGACCCTTGGTTCAAATCCTGTCCAGAACACTATATGCATGGAGTCTGCATGTTCTCACTGTGCTTGCGTAGGTTTCCTCCTGCTACTTTGGTTTCCACTCCACAAACATGCTGAAGTTATTGGCTCCTGGCTCTAGTATGTGCAAGTACAGTTAGGTCTGGAAATATTTGGACACTGAATTTTCATAATTCTGTCTCTGTACGCCACCACAATGGATTTGAAATGAAACAACCGAGATGCAGACTTTCATCTTTAATTCAAGAGGTTAAACAAAAATATCACATGAATCCTTTAGGAATTGCAACCATTTCCATACACAGTCCCCTTATTTCAGGGGCTCAAATGTAATTGGACAAATTAACACAATCATAAATACGTTGTCAAGAATCCCTTTCAGGGAATGACTGCTTGAAGTCTGAATTTGGACTGCATGGACATCACTTAACACTGGGTTTCCTCAATTGTGATGCTTTGCCAGGCCTTTACTGCAGCTGTCTTCAGTTGTTGTTTGTTCATGGATCTTTCTGCCTTAAGTTTTGTCTTCAGCAAGTGAAATGCATTCTGGATCGGGTTGAGATCAGGTGAGTGACTCGGCCATTGCAGAATATTCCACTTGTTTACCCTAAAAAACTCCTGGATTGCTTTCACAGTATGTTTTGGGTCATTGTCCATCTGTAAAGTGAAGCGCTGTCCAATCAACATCACTGAATTTGGCTGAATCTGAGCAGACAATATATCCCTATACACCTCAGAATTCATCCAACTGCTTCTGTCTTCTGTCAAATCATCAATAAACATTAGTGATCCAGTGCCATTGGAGCCATGCATGTCCATACCATCACACTGCCTCCACTGTGTTTTATAGATGATGTGGTATGCTTTGGATTATGAGCCATTCCAAACCTTCTCCATACTTTTGTCTTACAGTCATTCTGGTACAGGTTAATCTTAGTTTCATCTGTCCAACGAATGCTGTTCCAGCACTGGGCTGACTTTTTTAGATATTTTTTGGCAACGTCTAATCTGGCCTTTCTATTCTTGAGGCTTATGAATGGTTTGCACCTTGTGGTAAATGTCTGTATTTGATCTTTTCTTTATGGTAGACCTGCATAATGATATATAGATAATATTCCGTGTTATGGTTGACTAAATCGTAAAATGGGCTCAGGAAGCTGCGGAGGCGTTTTGTCATCCAGGAAGTTTTCATAAGACAAAATGTGTCAAGGGGGGACCTTGCTGAGGCTATTCTGATATGGAAGTCTGTGGGGAGTAAGCGCTCTGGGAGAGAATCATATTTATTCCCTGTTTGCTAGCTAATTTTAAACATACCTCATGTGAGTAGAACTAATTTATTTTAAATAAATTCTATTAAGTTCATACTGCACTATGCGCATTTTTAATTGCTCTTTTAATACGGTGATGTGTGCGGAGACTTATCAAGCAAACTGACTGCGGGGTGGAGGGGAGTACGAGACTCAGAGGGTGGAAGATAGCTGTGCTTAACTGCAATACTGTATCACACATGATTTGATCATGGGCAGCACAGTGGCGTAGTGGTTAGCGCTGCAGCACTGGGGGGTCCCTGGTTCGAATCCCGGCCAGGTCACTATCTGTAAGGAGTTTGCATGTTCTCCCTGTGCTTGTGTAGGTTTCCTCCGGGTACTCCGGTTTCCTCCCACTCTCCAAAGACATGCTGGAAGGTAAATTGGCTCCTGTCTAAATCGGCCCTGTATGTATGCATGGGATATAGGGACCTTAGATTGTAAGCTCCATGAGGGCAGGGGCTTAGACTTAGCTATGTAAAAAGCGTTGCGTAAATTGTCGGCGTTATATAAATACCTGTAATAAATAAATCAAATAAATAAATCTGTTCACTCTGGTGAGTGCGGATAAGAGAGCTTTATTTTTCGGCATGGAGAGAGTGACACTTCCTATTTCCATCACTTCTTATTTTCATCACTTGGAGAAACGTGGAAATTCTATGGGGTGGATTTTTAGGATCTGAACTTTTATGGCACTATTGTTGTGTAGAGCAGGGCTCAAAATTGCCACTCGCCCCCTCGCAATTGGCGAGTGAAAATTGTGTGAGGACGAGTGGAAATTCAGGGGGGAACTGCTGCTGCTTCTAAAGCGGCGATCGCTGTGTCATTTCTCTTTCCTCGATCGCTGCCGCTACAGAGCGCCGAGGAAAAGCATCCGTCCTTCCTCCTCCCTCTGCCACCCCCCCTTCACTTACCTCTTTCCTCGCTGCTCCGTCCTCTGCCCGGCCGCCAAGTCTGTCTCCTCACTGGCCGCGGATGCAGAGAGCAGAGCGGCAGGGTTAACAGTAACCCTGCCGCTCCGTGATAACCAGTGAGAGGGGAGGGCCATCTTCCCCCCTCACCTGTCACAGAAGTTCTAGCACCGTGCTGTGCTGGAACTCCTGTATTGGAGGTGACAGGTTCAATAAAGAGAACCTGTCACCTCCAAATGCTATCACAGAGGGGATTGTTAGCTCCTGTGTGATAGCGATACAGTTAAGTGAAAAAAATTTGTTAAAAAAATAACTAAATAAATACAATTAAAAAAATAAAATAAAAAATTATTACATTTAAATAAAAAGCTCGTTACTATTCCCTGGGTCATAATTGGTGGGTGTACAGGGACAGTGAGGGCATGCTGGAACTTGTAGTTCAATTACGACATGTCACAGCATGCTCTCATTGTACCTGTACACCCCCACATATCACGGGGGACGCAAAAGTTTGTCCTGCCCCGGGCGCCAGTTACTCTGGTTACGCCACTTGTTCTCTGTACTGGGCATCACACCGCTGGTCTCTGTACTGTGCATCACACCGCAGGTCTCTGTACTGTGCATCACACCGCAGGTCTCTGTACTGTGCATCACACCGCAGGTCTCTGTACTGTGCATCACACCGCAGGTCTCTGTACTCGACGTTGTTACTGATCTCTGTACTCTGCGTCACATCGCTGACCTGATGGAGTTACGGCCGGGGCAGGGTTGGGGTTAGTGGGACAACTTATGGCGAGTAACTATTAAGGCCTGGCTAGTAACTTAGGACTTGAAATTTTGAGCCCTGGTGTAGAGCAAGGGTTTGAACTTTTTTATATAGAAACAACTGAATATTTATATATGAAATTTTAAGATTGAGTATTTATTTATTAGTCTATATAATATTTTCACTTATATTACACTCTTGGAGAGATATGTATGGAAATTTTTGCTTGCAACGATAGAAATATGTTAAATGGATTTAATGAATTAGTTATAATATGCTTTAGGATGCACTTTAACTGAGACTTATAGATATTGAGACATTGTAGTTGCAATATTGGTAGTGCTGTGCACTTTGTATACTACACATTGGATAATGATGTGCCTACCTCCTGGAGAGTGTTCTTCTCTTGGCTGGATGTTGTGAAGGGGTTTTTCTTTACAATGGAAAGGATCCTACAATCATCCATCACTGTTGTTTTCCGTGGACTAATTAAAGATTGATTGGTGCAGTTGCCATTTTTGTATGACTCGGCTAGCTCTTAACTCTGTTATCTGTTTACTGATTCATAATATGTTATTCTTTGCTGACCACAGTGACTTGTAAGGTGATTCTGACTGTGGTTTTATAGGCATTACAGTTGCCATGATCACTAAAATTGTTAAACAGAATTACAAACCATTTGGCAGGTAAGACAATCACCTACATGTATTTCATCTTGGTATTTAGTTGACTGCCTAGAATTCTGCTTTCAAACAACAACATTTTAATAAATTACTTTCACCGAATGCGTAATAACATGACTCAGTATTGATCCTATATTCTAATGCAAGAGAGAGAGCACAGCATCAAGTCATACTGCTCTTTGACTTTATTAGCTCTGATATATCAGTGAATCATAGCTTCTACAACTAGAGCTTATATTTCAGTTATGACCTATGGATTCTAGCTGAGCATAAGCTGCTGAAAAAATTATAAAGAAGAGGAAACTCCGTAATTAAAATAATATTCTGTTAGGTTAATTGTATATTTCACAAATTTGTAAAGCAGAAAATCAATAATGTGAACTTTAATAAAATTGCAAATACTCTCACACACACTAGTAAACCTTTATAATATATAGTGCTATTATTTAACTTTCAATCAGCTCAAAATCACCTGACATACAGAATATTGTAATTCTACGAATCTAGTTTCATACATGAAATGCCACAATGAAACTAGTAAGAAAGCAAAATGTCAAACTGATATAAAAAACTATTTTTAGGTAAAATTTGCAATAACTTGAGGAATTATTTACCAGAGGATTGGAGACTGGTCACTTAGGGGTCTATTCACAAAGCTGCCGAGGGCAGCCGAGTGAATGACCGATCAGAAGTGAAGTGAGCCGAACACCGTTCGGCTATTCACTTCAGGCTGGTACGGCTTATTTCAGCCGTATATCGGCTGAAATCAGCCGTACATCGGCTTAGCTGTACGGGCTTTTGTGAATAGCCCGTACAGCACCCCCTCGGTTCTCCTGAACCGAAGGGGTCCTGGTGCCGAAGCTAGCCGAAGGATCGGCCGAAGCTACGGCCAGATCCTTCGGCAGCTTTGTGAATAGACCCCTTAGTTAACTAAATGAGGTAAAGGTAAGATAAGATAAAGTTAATTTTGAAAACCCAATCATATGCAGTTGTAATTAAAAAAAATATTTTTATCTTGTTCACTAAGTTAAGTGAACAATCTCTTTGCAAAGCATAGATTCCCTTTGAATGAACATTCTCTACTCATTAAATCCACCCTAATTTACACACTACTTTACAACACACACAGAGAACATGTGGAACAAAAGTAGCCACCCTCCAGAAGGAAGGACAGTGTCAGCACAAATTCAGAGATGATTTGAGGATCTTCAGCTGAGTGATACACAATTAAGGTACAGCATTGTTAATAGTTAAAGTACGTGAATGCATTTTTAAGATTTAACCCCTGGGATTAGTCTACTAATAGAGCCTTAGCGATCCTCTAGCCCTGACAGGTTATTCCACTCTTAGGGGCTGCTCCTCACCAGGATAAAGGATTCCCATCATACATGCAAGAATAAATACAACACAGAGTACCAACTCTAAGTGAAAATACCATTTATTAAAAAAGAATTGCATAGTAAAAACACTGGAGAGTAGGAAGATTGTTAGGTCTTCCGAAAGAAAGGTATAGATTACCAGTTATGTTTTAGGGTGTTTTGCTATTAGTAGCCCAGGGAGGGTAATTATAATAACCATAAATACCAATAAATACATTAAAAGTTTTGTTCGTTGGGATGACAGTTGCTAGCTCCGGCCAGTACCGTATGTTTGTATAAGCCGGGAGCCGGGTCTCTCTGATAGGCCATTGCCGCAAGCTATTAAGTGTTTGCCCCATCATCGCGGCTGTCTAATCCCGATTGGCTGGTTTTCAATCTTATGCTTCTCTCTTTCACTGAGCTAGCTGTGGCTCTGAAGAAGGGGGCGTACCCAAGAATTATGTCAGCCCTAGCACGCAGGGGCCGGCTCTTTGACAGGAGAGATTGGAGGCTGCTGCACGGTTTTCAGGGAGTGAGTTTGCCTTAGGATTATTTTTGGTGGCATTATCAGATATCCAGTCTGTTTCAAGTGTTGTACATCATACCTTTGTGAGTAGATTGGTAACTTTTAATGATGTCTTAAGTACCCGCCTTGAGTCTTTAAAAAGTAAAATGATTACAAAGGCCACTATCCAACAAAGGTATTACACCCCCCTTGTAAAGTTATAGTAGCTTGATTGAGTTCTGTAGGCAAGCAGGATGTTTTTAGATTCCTAAAATATGTTTTCAGTGGACTGACTCTTATTCTTATCATCTGATACAATACAGAAAGTACAGAAACAGAAATATTCTTCTATAGTGAAAGGTTTGCAAGTGGGATTTAAAGGTAAGATCCATCTTAAAAAAACAAACAAATGCAGACAGATCCATAAAAGGAAAAAAGTGTATTTATTATGTTTTGCATTGGAGCCAGTAAAGCATTGCAACTGTGATCAGGGGATTGCAGGTGCAATGCTCTTGCTACTGCAGAATGTCTGCACCTTGGCAGAAACCCGCACTTGTATTCCATTGATAACTGCCCTCTGCCAAAGTAGCCCTTAGTAGTTGCTAGTGCACAATAAATGCTGCAGAAAATTGTGGCACAGCACATCTATGACCTGTTTCTCTTGGGACATAACTTTTTGCTTTCATATTTCCTTCTCATAGCAAGTAGAAGTAACCTTGGCCAACTTAACCTGCTAATAGTGTTTTCTGTTATAAACTTAAATTCTTATATATGTTAATCAAAAGACATGTTGTAGATTCTGTTTTTGTGTGTTTTAAAAATACAGGTGTTTGGAAATGGCCATGTACTGCCTGTGGCCAGCTTTGTACTAAGCATAAACCAGTAGGTGTCTTATCAAAGATAACAAGAACTATTAATGAGAGAACTATCAACCCAAGTCCAATTGCTGCTAGCTCTTTTTTTCAATTATACTGTGAACAAAAAGGGAAAAAAGAGCAATCTTTATAGTATAATTACACCTTTGACCACCTTTCCCATTTATACTGTAGGTTTTCCAGCCCTCGGTGTAACCCCGCTAAAGGGGCAGTTACACTTTAATCAGTAGCAGACACTTTCCATATATGATTATTAAAAAAAGTTTGATACAGTAATGTGTTTCTCCTAAGTCTCATCACACACATTTACTTTAGTAACAAACAAGCAAAACAACAATTAAAAAGTAACAAAACAAAATGCTCTTTGTACTGAAACATCAAGAAAACATAGGGGCAGGTAAAGCCTGGTCAATAAGTATAAAACATGCCCTTTGTGATGGAAATATATGCATCTCTGACAACGGATATATACAAAACATGGTGTATTAAAAAAGGAAAATAAACTGCATTCCAGTGACTCTTACCTGTGGATATGGAGATGTCCTGGATTTAGACTTGGCACTAGGAAGACGGGACTTACTGCTCTTCCTGCTGTCATTTATGGCTGGATTTGAATTTGCATAAGCGAATGATGGTTTTGTTGTAACTTGATCCAAAGATAATTGAAGTCCTTTATATTCTGTATCTCTGTCGGAGAGATTAATATGCACTTACTTAAACATTTGCCACATTACAAATGGTATTTATATATGTTTTCACTTTATACTAATGCACTAACTGTATTATAAAATAATACATTTCATAAGAGGAAGCAAACAGTGTTTTTTCATGGTCCGTGCAAAGTTAAGTCCTTTACATTTGTAGGGTTGGAACATCAATCCAGATTAATCCTTCTCACTTGGATTAAAGTATGTGCTTCCTTCAAATGCCCATGTTTACCATGTAGACCGTGGTGTGAGTCACTTTCTGTTAAATTTCCATTGATGTAAGCTGTGAGACTTACCTGCAGATTGACTCTTGCCCAAAAACGTGCACGCACATGAGCATGCAATCCATTGATGAAAGTGCCTGGAAAACACGCTTTACCACGTGGTCGCGCATATAGAATGTTTATGCACAATAGTGCACGCATGTGAGCGTACAGAGGTGCGCTCGTTAGCATACATGTGCAAACTCATTAGCGTGCACACTATCCGATATAAACGGACAAGAAGCCATAACCAAGTTGCTAAGTGGTTTTCAGCTAGTCCCTCTGTGCCCTGTACTCTGTTCCAGTATACTGATTTCCTGTGTATGAACCTGGCTTGTAAACATTTGACTCCGCTTTCTCCTTCTGATTTGTTACCTCTGCTCTCTGATCCCCTGTGTATGATCCTAGCTTATGTTTCCTGACCCTGATCTGTGATTCGGCACCTCAAGATTCGGCTACTTGTGTATGACCTTGGTTTGAACCTGACTTCCCTCCTGGTCTGCCACTTGGTGGATCGCTCCATCAGTACCCTGATCAACTATATCCAGCCAGTGCTCCGTTGGCCTCACACCCGTTGCCTGATCTGATTTCAAGAGGTCCCGGTGTCATCCCGGTCCTGCCGATTCACCAACTGGTCCAATCCACTCAAGCATCTCCTCAGGAAGCGGCCAGCCACCAGTACCAGCACCTGTGCCCCACTCTGTCCTACATCCCCTGTCACCACTACCAGAGGTGTGGGATGAGAGGTGCGCACGCAGCCCCCTTCTCAGCTATGTCTCCAGTCAGGTACGTGATATAAGTACAGGTATATAGTTATTATGAATTTACTTTAACAAGCAGATACACTATACATAAACAATTACCATATGAGACCCATGGGGTAAATGCAGCAATGGTTGAATGCCTGGGTTTAGATTGCAAATCTACTGTATATTGTAAAATCTAAACATAAACTTTGGATATTGCCCTGAGTTTCTCTACACTGAAAAAGGAAAACTAAGGGAAATAGTCAAAAACATTTTATCTAGCCAATCAAGCTTATAATATGACACATCATTTTAAAAATTCTGATGTTATTGCTCATACCACATAATCTGTTAAATATATTAATAGTTATAAAAAGATTGAACTCAGGTTCAGCCTTTACCTTTATATTAGAACTTTTCTTTAAACTAGTCCAAGCTGGTTAATGTCATATTTATAATAAAAATTTTCTTCACACGTTGGGAATGACTCCCACTGTTTATTGATGGAGGTTACCTACCGAGAACCCTGCCAGTCAGCTCTTTGACTACCATTGGTTTAAAGTGAAACTTTCACTGGTTTTTAGGAGCTGGGCGGGACAATGAGCCCGGGTAGAGAGGGTGGCATGACTCAACCACCAACACCCTCATTTCAACATTTCAACAATAAAAGTAAATATATACCGTACACTCTTTTTTTGCAAGAACATTTTGGCCACTTTAATTTTCTCAGCAGGGTCACTTTAAGCCATTGCATCAGCAGTGATAGCCCCCATATTTCTTTAATGGCAGGTTTCCTTACTTAGGCAAAACAGTGTGCACTTCCAGCAACCAAGATCAACAATCTTTCTATCTTCTCAATGTATAACTGATTAAATGTTAAAACAGACAGTTTAACTATATTTTGTGCAATATCATCGCTTCTTGGAACACTTTATTAAAGAAGTCAGACCTTATTATATTTTCAAGTGGATGCTATAAGAAACTAGATGGCGCTGGTAAGGTTTTTCTTCAAACAAAAGACGTTTAAACATAATGAATTCTTGAAAACTAGGACTGCTTGCTGTCTATGTTCATTAATATTTTTTCATAACACAAATGTTGTACCACACACAAACTTGATTAAATCTTAACTGCAGCCAGTTATAATGTTTTGTGCAAACAATCGATTCACGTCTCTGATATAATACATTTCTTAGACAGCTTCCTTAATTACTTTCATTTATTTCTAATCTACTTAATGCCTTAGTACAGTAATGCTTGACTAAATATGCATTATGCTCTTTTATTTAAACTCCTAAAACAATTTTCTGGTATGCCAAATGCAAACAGTTCTTATACACACAGTGAGTCACAGCACTATGAATAACGGTGCAGATGTCCATAATTTATTTCTCATTTCCAGGAAAACCATCATTTATAAACATTTATTTACAATATTTCATATTTTCATCAGTGCATTTTTCATAGTCACAACAAAACTGGCAGCCTGAAAAGACAACTTTAGTATCCACAAACAGCAGTCTGAATATTTAATTATGTATTATTATCACTTTATAGAAAACTTAATTTTGACATATACATTTTTTTGTAGAGATACAAAGAAGCCCAAAACATATTGAAAATGTGTACACATTGCTCACCTAAACACTACAATGAATCTGTTATTTTCTTAAAAATTACTTAATGTGGACCTTTACCCCCTTTCACTAAAAATCGCATCAGCATTCAGCTCTGCATGCAGATATGAAATCATCTCACATTCATTAGTTAAATACATAATTTGCTTTTACTTAAAATTACTGTTTTTCTACTTCCTTGTCTTCTTAGGCATTAGTGATGTAGCCTGTGCCTAAGAGATGCATCCTGGGAAGGTTACATCAGCAGAGCATTGCTGAGAAATCTCATCTGTAATCTCATCAGATCTCAGGGAAAAGCATTTCCTCCACTGAGATGATTTGTATGGTTACATGTCGTATTCACATGTGCCAGAGTTCCAGGAACTAAAGGGAGATGAAGTAATCTACCCTTAGTAAAAATTGCCACTGTGAGAAGAATGGGATGGAAAAGAAAAATAAGGCATGCAAAGAATAAAAGACCTGCACTTATCTTAAAGTGTCTGTTTGAACTGTAGATTATCGTTACAATTTTAACGGTGTCTTCGTTGTCATTTTAAAGATATGGGTAAAGCTCCTATTCAGGAAATGTCACAACAAAAAATATTGTCCATGTGGCTTTTACAAATCCATTAGTGATTTTGCCAACAAAATGTTTTACACATTTGTACAACAAAGTACAATAGAACTCATTGCCATTAAAATAGGTAAGCTTTGGATATTAAAGGAAGAAAACCACAGCAAATGGTTGTGTTTGGGAATTTCTATATCACTGCTCAATGTCCTCTTTTAAAAGTGCAAAGATTAGCTATTTAGACCATGCAGTGTTTACCAGGTTGGATAATTTTAAAAAGTCTCCCTGTATAGCCAGCCCAGACTTAGTAGGTTCTAAAAAAGTACTGTATGTAACAGGTACAAACACATGTGTACAACTTCACAGATGTAGATGAGGAGAAAATATTAAAATATGAGACCCCTGCATTTTTTTAAACTGAAAAGACAAGAAAATAGTTAAGTGCACTATTCAAATAAATATGTTTACTGCTTTACCAGCCAAAAGATGCATAACTTTGACCAGCCATTCTTAAAACACATACTTCTACTAATTCCTGGTTTAGCATTACTGCCTTCTGGAATAGGTTTCATGTGCTCTGGACAAAGCTGATTCACTGTGAAAGGCTGCATTCATACCTAGGCATCAGCATTTTAACTAATTTCTACATGCATTTTGCTGCACATATTTTGCGCATAAATTAAACAATTAATTTTGGCAAGCAGATTGTGGCACATTAATGTAACTGGGCAAACATGCGCAAAAATAATTGTGTTGCACATTTCCAAGCGTTTCCTTTGAGTCTATGAGAACAAAACATGCTCTTGTCTGCCAAAAAAAGAAGACCAGGTACTTTTCTGAACAACAGAAAAGTACCTGCTCAAGTGTGAATGGGGCTATAGAAATAAATGGGATTTTTTTGTCTTGCGTGTTTCAGTGCGCACATGTGCATGCAACAAAATGCCAAGGTGTGAATGGGGACTAATATGGAGGCTAAAGGCAAAGTGGTGACATAGTAAGCTGAATTGCTAAACAAGGAAGACAAATTGTTTCTGACCCACTGTTGTCACATGGAGTGAGGCACATGATCATCTATACCTGGAAGTACAGGTTGTTTTCTTTGGCACTGAATAGAGTAGTGGGAGAGTAAATAAAAGGTAAGTATAATTAGAGCAACAAAGCTTCTCTTTAGCTAACCCTGTTGCTCTGGAAACCCCCCAATATATAGATATATCTATATATATATATACGTTGTATATATATAGATATATAGATATATATGGATATATATATCTATATATCTATATATATACAGTATATATACATACATATATATTTAGTGAACACAGATCTATAAACGCAAACAAAAATACAATTTGAAACATATACCTACAAAGCATACACGTTCAACAAACTGAAGCTCATTTTATGTGACAAATAATGTTATTGTAAATACTTAAAAGTTGTTTTATTTGTCAATGTCATAGTAACATTTGTTAAAGACCATTATATATTTGTATTTCTTGATGTGCAATAGACACATACCATGCTTAATACATTATCCATTTTTTTCCTGCATATTTCAAGAAAAGGTCAAATCAAAGCTATAAAATGGAATAAACATGGTCTAGGTATAGCATTCATAAATAAGGTTCTAGCCTCATAAAAATTGTTTTCCAAGCATAACAGTAATTTAGCAAACTGTGTAAAGTATATTCCACTTTATTCTACATCTAGCAGCCTGGGAGAAACAACTGGATTCCATCAAATTACAGTAATCATTCGAAATGCTAAAAAAACAACTTAATATTTTTGACTAATACAGAGTTAGTTATATATATATACACACACAAAGTATATTGGGAGAACATTTTCAGTGGTATCTTGATCAGCTGGAGGAGTTTTCGAGATCGTTGCCATATTATTTACATGTGATTTTTTTATTGTTTTTTCTGACTTTTTATATTTTTTTTATGGATATCTAAGATACTAGTGGGGGGTAGTTTATTTGCTTCTGCTGATGATTATATATATCTGCTGTAATTATATATTTATTTGTGGAATCAATTGTTTGGAATATTACAGATTCATTTGTCAGTTATGATTGTCAGTTATGATTATAAGGATTCTCTGTTAGACATAGGGGTCTATTCACAAAGCAGCCGAAGGATCTAGCCGTAGCTTCGGCCAATCCTTTGGCTAGTTTCGGCCCCAGAACCGAAGAACCGAAGGGCTGCTGTATGGGCTATTCACTATAGCCCGTACAGCTCCCGAACTTGGCCGAGCGGCTCAGTCAAGCCAAACCCATATGCCTCGGCTCTGCTGAGCCGCGCTGAAAGCCGAAGCTGGGCGAGCGGCCAGCCATTGGCCAGCCGACAGCCTTCTTCTGACAGCTGGGCGGAGCCAGCCATGATCTTACGGCTTGCTCCGGCCACGTGCAGAGAGATCAGCGGCCCTGGTTACCAGCTAACCAGGGACACTGATCTCCAGACAACCTAACTCTCCCTGGCGCTCCGGGAGTCTCCCGCTCCCGGCCGCCAAGGAGAGAAACACTGCTTTTTCTTTTTTTTTTTTATTCTGACACGGAGCCGTGTCAGAATAGAAAAAAAGAAATACATGTTTGGCCATAGGAATGCATTGCTAGATTCCTATTGGCTATTTCTGCTTCTGCTGATGATTATATATATAGACCCCATAGTTTTCTTCACATGCTTGAGAATGATCCAGGGTAGTAATCTTATCCATGAGGCGGCTCATCTAACAGTGCATCCGGGAAGACTATGAGTTACACACAGTTTCAACGTTAAAAATACTAAATAGATCATCTTGATCAAGATACGTGGAATCTGTGATTGTTACTTTCATATATATGCAGATTCATACAGTCGACTGTTTTTTTTATATTTCTTTCTCGATTTTTGGTGGAAATCAACAATAGGAAGTCAATCTGGATAAAACACTATATGATACCATTGACTATAATCGGTCTATGGACCTCATCTCGACTTAAATTCCTCGATAGGGATTAAAAAAGACTTATTAGGTTTAGGTCATTACATGTCTATAACACAGGATAATATCCACTAGCCGAGATATGGTTATCTAACGAGAAGACCGAGATATGGCTATTCCGTATTCAATGGGTTTGACTATTTGAAGAGATGTAATCTCCTAGTCCCATCTATCGGTTCTCTCACAGATAACACCTATCACAAATGAGACTCTATTTGACCAAATAGATCTTCTTTAATAAAAACTAAATCTTCACCTACTTAAGAAGCAACTGTCTTTCATGGTGATACAGCATTAAAACTAGAGGGTGGAAACAGGGTCTTCCACTGAGTATGTATGTGGGTACAGTTTGTATTGTTCATTTTTTCTGGAGGTGGTGCAATCTTTTTCTATGTATAAAATAAAAGTTTTGAATACATAAATTTTCAACTACGGTCTGATTTAACTCTTTCTGGTCAGCGCACAGGATGTTGCTTGCGACCAACTCTCTTTCTTCTTCATAGTAATCTTATGCCTGCAGAGGGCAGCTGTAAGCATATGGGGCATTAATATGCTGTGTCATCTAAATGTATTGACATACAAGGGTTGATTCACTAAAGGCAAATAGGCTGTTCACTTTGCAAGGGAATTTGCACATAGCAGGGGAAGTCTTCCTTACTGTAGTTTGGTGAATGTGGTAAAATTTCACTTTGCAAAAAATATCAAATCATGTGCAAGGAAAATAAAACAGTATTTTTTTTACATATGATTGAGTGATGAAAGTCAGCAGAGCTTTGCCTCATTCACTAAACTTAGAAGAAACTTTCCTAGCAAAGTGTAAATTCCCTTGCAGAGTAAACAGCTTTTTTGCCTTTGTTAAATCAATTTCACAGTGTTATGTGTTGTTGGTTGTGGTTATTTTCCTTTACAAATGTGATAGTGGTAGAGTCTTACCTTTATTTTAGTTTCTGTTAGGTGGCTGGCTATCTGTAGTATATTTACTAGGGTATTAATTTCACAACTTGTATTTTATTAAATAATTTGGCATATAATTGTAGCATGCAGAGTAACGCTCCTCAAAACTAGAAAAAGGCTCACTGACATCTATAACAATAAAATGTAACCATTCACAAATTAGGTCAGAAACCCTAAAGTCATGTAACAAAAAGAAAAAATAATTACTCTTACTGTGCCATATTCCGAAAATAAGAGACTAGAATTTGACTGGTGGAAAGGTGAGCAGGCACATATCTAACACTGAAGAACCTTGTTATTTATTGTTGTGGTGGTTAAATAATTATTTTAATAGTGTGCATGTTTCTTTCATCTGAGCACACATGTTCATGCTATGGAGGAGAGGGATCAGATCAGATACTCCAATACCATTTTTTTCTTGAGGAGAAACAATAGCAACCATCTGAAAATTACAAACCAGCAAATCAGCTATTGCTTTGTAAATAATCATTTAAGGGAATCTGCGGATACCCAAAACACCATAATCAAGTGATTACTATTTTATCTTTTTAGCTGAAAAGAGGTGATGTAGTTGTAAATGGCCTGTAACTCATCAAGTCATTTTCAGAGAACTTTTGCTATTAAGTAATGTGCCTATAAAAGCTTTGGATCATTAGATTTAATTGGCTTTCTTTTTTTCTGTGTTAACATTCAACAGATCAATTAAGATGATTAGTTCAGTGACCTGTTTATTCAGATGAGGAAGATCAATGGTCTCTGCAGGCTGTATACTAATCTGTTTAACTCCCTCAAGATCTATTAAGTAATCTAAATGTCACTTATCTCAACACAGTGGAATGATTCTGTTGTTATGCAGAACTAAATGTGACTTTTCATTTAGTTACAAGAAAAAAATATGTATACTTTGCTAGCCTGAACTTAGTTGCTTATTTTAAAATGCAAATAACTGTCAAAGCCTGAAGAAAAGTGGCCATCACTCTGTTCTTATTATAAGGCAAACACTGTAGCCTGTGTATTGGTGGACATTTTCAGGTGATCCCAAACTATTCTATCTCTAAAACTCATACTGCATTCATGACTACTGTGTACATATATAGTATATAAATGTCAGAAGGGGTATTTTTTAACCACTTGTCCCAGTCTCATCTGCTTTTTTTTAAAATGGCTTTGGCATAATGACTATCCCAGAGGTTTTTTTTTAAATGTTGGCCGGTATTAGTGGTTCCTGGCGGTCCCCATCAGCACTAGCACTGGGACTGCTGGCTGACAGCCAGAACTATCTCTGACAGCCAGAACTATGTATTAAGCCCAGTAACTGAAATGATCAACTTCCGTGCTTCTGATTCCTCTACAGCTTGCTCCATAGAAGAGTGCTTCAGAAGCAAAAGTAAAGAGGATGCTTTGCCATTCTGTTTACATTAGGAGTGTAGTGATGTCACAAGTGACGTGATGGCACTGCCTCTGTTACAGCTCTACCCAGGGCCTCTCTGCCACAACAGATCACTGCTACAGTGATCTATTGCTGGCTGATATAT
>NW_017306991.1:115895-116987 GCF_000935625.1 Nanorana parkeri
GAGCCCCACTGATTCGTACATATAACATGCAGATGATGACCCTACCTAACCTTGACCTGAGGTGTGCCACAGTCACTATGGTCAGTATGCAATAAGGGGGCATACTCAGAGTAATACTGATGGAAGGGGTACGGGAGGGTGGGATGACTCGATCGTCCCGACAGGTGAGTGGGGGAACCAGGGGGGTTTAAATGTGTGGGGCTCCTCCCACAAATCCGGCCAATAATTGGCCTCAAACATATACTTATATATAAAACATCTAATGTTGCCTTGTGAAAAATTGGAAGAAAATGCATTTTTTTCAGATTTCTTACTATTTATTTCTAATACAAACCGAGAAAAAATATATATGCATCTAAATTTGTCACCAAATTCAAGCCCTATCTATCCTGAAAAAAATGATGATACATTAGGGTAGACTACAACACCTAAAAGATATAATGTGCAGAACATCACCAAAATAAAAAAAATGCTCTGGGACTCAGGGGTATTTAGGGAGAAGAAGACCTGGGGACTCAAGTGGTTAGGATACAACAGCCATCAGTTTTGTAAAGGCATTTCATAAGTACTTAAATATTACATGCCTATCTGATACCTGTGATTGCAGGTCTGGAAACCACAATTGTAATCTATAAGGCAACTACAATGGCTCTTCAGACACTGTTAGAACACTGACAGACTAATCTAACTGGAAATTATTAGCTAATATCCAGATGCTTTCCATTGTACTACAAAAGTAAGAAACAGTGGCTCTGGCCACAGTATTTTAATTCCCACTGGATACAATTACGTATAAAAGGGTAGAGGAAGAAAGATCTATCAGCAGATGGAGTTTGTAATTTGTCTTCAAACAATTGTATCCTTAACCACTTTAGCTCTTCCAAGATTTACTTAGATGTATTTGCATTTTAAGAGAACAAACAAGTAGCAAATTGAAAAAAAATACATTTCCCAAGCTCAATCAGTAATTTACTGCAATACTAACATTATGTTTCTGAAGCAAAGTATGTTGCAGTTGTTTACAAAAGAAATAAAGTTTTTATTCTTACATTTTGTATGTATTTTTTTTTCTTACTGGTTTCAATATATATA
>NW_017306991.1:117086-118108 GCF_000935625.1 Nanorana parkeri
ATACTCAACCCATCTATATTTTAACAATTGCCCTTCAGTTTATGCCACTATTTTTGTATATTACTTTATTCTGCTTTTTTCCAACAAATTATTTAATATGGATACATGTAATGTAAAAATTGAATTTATATTATTTTTGTCTCAATTTTGTTGCTACAGATATCTCAGGGGATAAGTACCCAGCGATAAAGCACTACAAAATCTATTTTACCATTTGTTGTAGTTAAAACAGTACTATATACAGTATGTCCCATATCATCACAAGCTGGACACACAGCAGACCATTAATCCTGAGGTGCACATTCTGCATTTTAAAGGCAAAATTAACATTCAATTTTAAAGTTTCACAGTTGCTTTGCATGGCTGAACATGAAAGAAAAGCCCCACAAAGTTCACCAATTTAAAAAGTTGACCCGATGACCCAATCTGAATATTTTCAAACTTCAAGTTTTAAGCTCCTAGCATTTTGCTACAGTCTTTCCAATATTATACTAAACGTTTATAAATGCCATGTTTATGACTTGTGTTTCAATATAAGATTTTTCATATATCATATCCTTTTTATATAAAATTCCACAAAATATACTCTTCTGTTTGTCATAGTTAAAATGGTACCACATTTGTCTCAATTAATCAATACTTAAGAACATAGCAACCTATTAACCCATCTGCACATTTTGTATTTAGGTGGGCCATTTTATGGTATTTGATTTTACAGTGTCATACTTTCTTTGTAACGCCCAATAAGTAGCTAAATATAAGCAAACCCCCATAAAGTATACAATTTAGAAACTAGAACACTTAGGGGTCTATTCACGAAGCTGCCGAGGGCAGCCGAGTGAATGACCGATCTGAAGTGAAGTGAGCCGAACACTGTTCGGCTATTCACTTCAGGCTGGTACGGCTAATTTCAGCCGTACATCGGCTGAAATCAGCCCTACATCGGCTTGCTTCGTGTGGCTTCGGGTCGGCCGAACATGCTCAGCATGTTCGGCCGACCCGAAGTGTAGAAGGAGTTCGAC
>NW_017306991.1:118251-120837 GCF_000935625.1 Nanorana parkeri
GAGCCGATGCATATGCGTTCGGCTCGGCTGAGCCGCTCGGCCATGATCGAGAGCTGTACGGGCTATTGTGAATAGCCCGTACAGCACCCCTTCAGTTCTACTGAACCGGAGGGGTCCTGGGGCCGAAGCTAGCCGAAGGATCGGCCGAAGCTATGGCTAGATCCTTCGGCAGCTTCGTGAATAGACCCATTAATCTACTAGTTTCTGGGTATTTTGTAAAGAACTGCAATTATTCAAAATTCGGTGGACAGTTGTATAACTGTTATTTTTATCACTTTTGTTCCAATTTGTTACTAAAAATGTTTTAGGTGATAGGTGCCCCTACAATAAGTCCCCAAAATGTATTCTGCTGATTTTCACAGTTAAAATAGTCTCTCAATTGTCCATTCTGATCACTAGCTGGGTTTGTAGCAAACTATCAACTCCTAGGTGTGCAGTGTGTTTCTCGGAGGGTCATTTTCCAGAGCAATTTTGACTAGCAAAGCAATATAATGCTACTACACAAAACAAAGACATATGTTTTCAGCATTTGTAGAGCACTGCACTTTTTTTTTTACACATTGAGTATATATGCAGAGGGAAGTTGCCAACTATTAATTAAAACTTTATCTATGACAATTAAACATAATTAAACTGAAAGAGGAAATAAAATCCATGAAAACAAAAAATATAATACATGTACATAGTGAGTAAACTTTAAAGCACCTCTTAAGGCACTGGCTTAATTTAGAGGGACATTAAGGACAGTGATACCTTGTATCCATTCTAATTGTGTATTTTACATACACTTTTTCTATGTGGATTGTACTTCGAATCATACATACCCTTTTGTATTTTAATGCCAGAGGTTCTTTGCTTTTGAAGTTGCATGACACCTCCCTTTTAATGTCCTATTAGAGAGCTGTTTTGCAAAGCAATTGCAATTCAGCTTTGTGGTACCACAGGCTATGGCATTGGCTATATATAAACATTTAATCCAGTTGCACACTGGAGTAAAAAATGTCCACTTACAAATAGTATCCTTTATTAAGCAATGGATTTACCAGGCCCACAATAATCTCTCCACTGGCACCTAAATAAAGTGGGCATCCAACAGGATGTAGCAGGCTGTCCCTTCTCTCATGCATAGTGAATGCATATGTGTTGCCAGTCCCACTCCCACATCATTTTTACAGTTTCACCCCATGCGTGGACCTGGACTCATCAACTACAATATTTCATAAATAAAAATACGTTTTTGGTGTTATCGTTAACATGTAAACATCAAATTACCATCTCACACCATAGCCTGGTCATTGTGGCAGAATATACAGGAGTTCAGTATATTGACTCCTTGGACCAGTACAGCTTTATTTGTGGCCTCCATTTAGGTCCATATTAAATGTCAGCCTGGGAAAAACTTTAAAGTGACACTAAACTGTGTGTGTTGTAAAGTAACAGTGGCTACTTTACAACAGACACAGAGACCATGGGAAACAAAAGTAGCCACCCTCCAGAAGGAAGGACAGTGTCAGCACCAATTCAGAGATGATTGGAGGATCTACAGCTGAGTGATACACAATTAAGGTACAGCATTGTTAATAGTTAAAGTACGTGAATGCATTTTAAAGATTTAACCCCTGGGATAAGTCTCACTTTAATGTCCTGTGATATGTATATTGCAAAAAAAGAGTAGTCTCTGTTTAGTGGGTCAATTCTCCCAATAGTGATATATTAGTTTCTGTAGCAATTGCTGGGCTAAATCACATAGTTCCTTGTTTTATGATACACAAATAAGATGCATTTTTTTAACTGGTAGGGTACTTGAATATATTTTTAACTCCTGAGTTTAGTGTCACTTTAAGTTTAAGTAGATTCCTGGACTTTCATTTTGATATGTAAATGAGTAGGGATTAGCAGCTAGGAACTGGTTGGCATTTAAGTTAGATTCAACCAAACATTCCATGAATGACTGTAAAAAATAGGTGGAAATAATCAATCGGTTTAAGACTTTCTGTATCCATCATTGTGACTCTATTCCCTGTTAAAGCAGAAATATTGGGAGACTGCATGTTTGTACCAATGTGGAAATGCAGTTGTATAAGGTATTTCCTCCCTTTAAGCTACACTTGGCTGTATGTTCTGCTGTTGCAAGCCTCTCTTCTGATAGTTCTGAGCTCCTCTGCTGGTTCTTGCCATGGTGCTGACTATTGTCTTCCCTCTGGCTCTATGTGTTGAATGCCCCTCATTCACAGGTTTGCTGTCAGCACTGACAGTGGGTACCCTGCCCCTTTGTTCTGCCTACCTGCCTGCCAGTCCAGGTTTTCCAAACTGAGTGCCCATAATCCCCAGATTGGCTATCACTCCTTGTATCACGTATGGTGCCAAATTACTGTGCTTGTTTTTCTGCCCTGGAACTCTAAACCATTCTTCTCCTGATTCTTCCCCACTGCTGCTTTTCTTTAAAATGATGTATGCCTGCTCTCTGCTGTGTACAGTCACTGTGCCATCGCTAAATTATTATAATTTTTTTAAACTAAGAATAATCTAATCAACTAAACTAGAATTCAACTAAATTTGTTTAAAACATAACAAATATATATATAT
>NW_017306991.1:120866-122596 GCF_000935625.1 Nanorana parkeri
ACATAAAAAATATATATATATATATATATATATATATATATATATATACATATATATATATGTATATATATATACAGTTTTTTAAAAGGTTAATTACAGGATAACAATGGGGTTAATAGGTAAAAAACCTGAACTAAGAAGAGAATAGGGGAGAAAGAAAAAAAGTTAACTAGGGCTTAATGGGGTTAAGTAGGTATTATTTGTGCTTAATATTGTAAAAGAAGTTAAATAGGGACATACGAGGGTTAATTAGTAGTTTATGAATATAAAAAGTGCTCAGAAATGTTTTCTTGTCAGACTGGCAGGAATCTGCAGATCTTGTACATACAGATCGCTTTCTGAGAGGGTGCTGAGGTGATCGGCAGAGTTACTATGTAATTTTTGTACATAATTACAAAAGTTACACAGAATGATCACTGTGATTGGCTGTTATAGTTATCATTAAATCAGGAGGCAAATTGATTAGCTCCTGATCATAGGACAAGGAGCTCTGCTTTCTTCTAAAACCAGGTCCCATTGGAACGTGAAGTGTATGGGCACATGCTTGGATGTACGAGACGCACCCTGTGTGCTTTGCTGAAGTTTTATTTTGGTTTGTTTCAGATGCCCAAGGTACACAAGTGGTTAATATGTATAACTGATATTCAGTCTACTGGTGTAAAAATTACCCTTGATTAATATCTTTTTACCCTTGTAATGTACTAAATTGCAAAAAGCACAAAGAAGTATAATTAGAGATCAAATGTTTATATACTTCAGAATGGTCAAATTCATTACTGTTACATTATTTGTTGACTGAAAATATGCATCAGTTATATTCATATTTATTCATATTGAGGAAGCCGTGTTTACTCATTCCATATGGAGACTCTCATGTACATTTGCAGAATTCCAGTTTACCATTGCTACAAAATGGAAGTGCTTTATGGATTGCTCTAACAATGCAAGTCTATAGGTTGTCTGATTCACAACACACTTCCTGCATGGCTGAAATCTTATCTCAATGATTGTTAAGAGAGAGATAGAGTAATTGTGCTGACTGACTGAGAGCTCCATCTAGAAGCTAATCTACAAATCTCTCTATGTAATACAATAGTAGTATGAAAGAGGGACCTTTAAAAATCCAAAAGTAAGACTTTAAACAGACTGTAAATACTGCAATAATACCTTAAAATTAAACTTCAACTTAAACTTCATGACTGAGGCCCTTTTTTCAATTTTTGCACCCATGTTATATTCCACATTTTAGGCCTGAAAATGACGTAAAACCCCCCAACATTATATATTTTCTGAATGCCAAGACCCTATAGAATAAAATGGTGGTAGTTGAAAATTTTTATGTTGCGCAATATTAGCGCAACTCCTTATTAAACCCCAAAATTTAGTGACAAATTTAATTAAATGCCCCAAAACACAACAAATTACCCATTTTTTTAATGAAATATAAAAGATGAGGTTACAACGAGTAAAACGATACCCAACATGCCCAGTTTACAGATTGCGTGCGACCGTGAAACGGCGAAAAACTGCAGTACCCCAAAAAGTCAATAAAAGACATTTTAAAAGCCCCCACAGGTCATCAATTTAGAGATACCCCAAAATACTGGCCCTAAAATTATTGCTCTCACTCCGGCGTGCGCGGCGATACCCAACATGTGTAGCGCGTTCGTCGTTTTCATGCGTAGGCGCACCCGACGCGTGTTTACGTGGCGACGCGCGTGCTCGCGGGG
>NW_017306991.1:122928-124213 GCF_000935625.1 Nanorana parkeri
GCCGGTCCCGGGCCCGTAGGAGGGGCAACGGAGCCCGGGTAGCACGGCGGGGGTGTCCGGCGGGGGGGCGGCCCCTTCTTCGGGACGCAGAAGCGATCTGGCGACAGGTAAGTCGCCAGGATCGCTTCTGTTGTAAAGCCGACAGTCAGCTCTACAAGTTTAAACAGACTCTCGGCGGCAAAAGTCGCCGGGAGTCTGTTTAAACAGCCCCGATGCTGGCAACATACACTGTACGTCGTCAGTCACGAAGGGGTTAAAATTTTCGAGTTCGATTAATCGAATTGTTTTTAATCGATTAATTGATTAATTTCGATTAATTTTGATTTCGATTTGATTAATTATAACGCACATACAGATCCAACTACATTGGCCTATACACATACAGCACAGCAATGAAGTAATAAAATGAACTAGGATCACACTAATCCAGCAGGTTATTAATCTCACGTGCCCCACTCAATATGGCCACCGCTTGAGTGGGGCAACTCAGAATAATAACGTGCTGGATTAGTGGGATCCTAGTTCATTTTATGACTTCATTGCTGTGCTCTATGTGTATAGGCCACTGCTGAACCAGGATTTCCCCTCCTGGTCTAGCGAGGCATTGGTGATGTAGCCAGGGTCTTACCGGTTCCCGCTGGGAAAGCTACATCACCAGTGCCTTCCAGGGAGATCTAGTTTCTAAACTGCAAGAACCTGTGAGATTATGGGGAAAACAAAGATGACTTTAATGTTGTGTGGTGCATGTGTGAGATCAGGCATATGATGTTTGTCTCTCATCTCTTGCATTCACTAATCCCCCCTATTGTTGGATGAGATCTCACAATAAGTATTGCTAACCTTATTGCTTTTAAATAATAGTTTGCAATAACGTAGTCAGGTCTATTGAAGGGACAGGTGCGTGTGTGTGTGTGTGTGTGTGTGAATAAATAACTTACAACAGCATACCTAGCAAAGGCTGTCACAGAGGTTAGTGTAAAGTGCACATTACACTTACCCTTTAGGCCACTTTAGACTTTTTAACCTTTTTGAGTTCTTCTTTTAAGAGACTCTGTCATTTTATAAATAATTAACTGTGCTGAAAGTATGAAGTGCAGACACCCAGAAATGCCATGCACATACCTGCAGCAGATTTCAGTATCCTCTTCACCTGATTATTAGGTGGTATAATTGGCCAGCGCTTCAGTGCTTCCTCTTAGGGATAAAGTTGGCCGCCCCTCCATCCTTGCACATTCCCATCGGAAAGTGAGGCAGTCAATCACAGTGATGGGTGCATTAAAATATT